>NC_141889.1:27271764-27317764 GCF_030686135.1 Camelina sativa | reverse complement strand
TTGTAATATTTATAAAGCATTATTGACAATAAATTACAAATACTATAAACAAATTGACTTATACACATGACATACATAAATTCAAATTTATGAATAATAATAATATTAATTCTCATATTTTAATAATCTGTCTAATTATCAAATTATAAATGATGCATATCTAAAAACTAAAACTTTAAAATTTAATTATTTGTATGACATGTTATAAAATATTTTAGAGATATCATTATAGTTTGAAAATACAACATTACAATTGTTCTATAGAAATGAGTTTTAGGAGAAACATACACTATTATATCAGTATATATATATATATATAAATTTACATGATTATTAATTTATTATATTATTGGGACCATATTTTACATAAAGATTTCAAAAAAAATTATTATCTTATTATCTTATCGAATATTGTTAATTTTTACAATGGCCCGACTTGGGACCCGCAAAATTTATTAATTTATAGTGATTATTAATTTATAGAGTATTAATTTATAAAGGTTTTACTGTACCCAATGGTTTTGGATTGGAATAAAAATATACTAAATAATAAAAACGTGTCATTTAAAACCCAAAATAATAAGTGTTGTTATTTTCATACCCACGATTTTTCAACAAAATAAAAATTCCAATTTTACCCCCGGTTATTAAATTAATTATTACCAAGAATTAACCTGGTTAATTAATTTAATAACCGGGGTAAAATTTGAATTTTTATTTTGTTGAAAAATCGTGGGTATGGAAATTACAACACTTATTATTTTGGGTTTTAAATGACACGTTTTAGAAAATAAATAATTGAAAATAATTGAAAACCAGAAACCAAAGCACTAAAAGTAGCTATTGGGTTGATTTTTTCCTTCATTACTTTGCAACTTATAGACTCCTGACCCACGAAGTTCAATGAATTTGTAAGGACCTTCCCAAGTGGGGACCGAGTTTCTCAGCTCCTTGTTCCCTTGTATTTTAAAAAGTACGTCGCAAGACCCAGTCTCCTCCTTGAATGTCTGCGTTCTATGATTTTTGTTGTAGCTTCTAGCCGCTTCCTGTTGATAACACCAATTTTTGATTTTTGCTGCTTCTCGTTTCTCGTCTAGTGGATCGAGATCGAGACTCATCAACTCTTCATTTTTCTGCAAGTTAGGGTGCTCGGTTCGTGCGGTAGTCACGCCTACTTCACATGGCATTACTGTTTCCATCCCATACACTAGAGAAGCCGTGTCTTGTAAGTCGATGACTTAGTGATGGTGCGGTAAGCCCACACCTTTTAAGGTAGTTTGATAGCATGAACGTGAACTTTCTTGTTCTCCTACTATCTCTTTCACTCCCCATGGGGTGGGAAATTTGATAGTTTGATGTAGAGTCAATGGAATAGCTCCCATGTCGTGAATCCAAGGGCGTCCCATAATAGCATTATAAGCCGAAGCACAATCTACTACAAAAAATTTAGTGTGTTTGTTAACTCCCTCTGCATACACTGGAAGCGTCACTTCGCCAATACTCTGCTTGACCTCACCGCTGAACCCAACTAATGGAATAGATTTTCGTGTCAGTCCTCCTTCGCCGAGACCCAACTCCTTATATGCTTGCATTATTAAAGAATGTTAGTTGAGCTTCCATTGTCGATTAATATCCTCTTCATCAAACAGTTAGCCATAGTCAGTTGTATGACTAAAGCATCATGATGCAGGGTTGGTACACTGCTCTCATCAGTCGTAAAAGTTATGGTGTATGACGGTGTATCGCCTTTCGTAGTGTGTCCTTTGCTTTGAGAGTTTCTGACAGCTCTAGTGTTTCTTTTCACAGCTGAGTGAGTTATACAACTTATCTCTGATCCTCCAGATATAACATTGATGACTCTATCATGTTTTGGAGGTGAAACTGGGGCGTTTGCAATTGCTATTTGCTTGTTGCTCTCGCCATCCATGGGATTTTGGGTTCTATCTGACAAGTATTCCCTCAAGTGACCTTTTTTAAGCAGCTCATTCACTTCCATCTTCAATGAGATGCAATCTTCTGTTTTGTAGCCGTGATCGTCGTGGAACTCGCACCACTTCGAGGTGTCACGCCTATTGTCAAGTGCTTTCATCTTCGGAGGCCATCTCACGGTTCCACCCATCTCTTTCAATACACCGACTAAATGTGTATGAGAGATTGAGAGGTTACTAATATCTGTACATGTTGTCGATTTAGGCCTCCTGTCGTCAGCTTCGCTCAATGATTGATGTGTGTTCCTTCTTTCACTCATGGTGTTTTCGTCACGAGGTCTTTGGTAAGGCTTATCATCCCTACTTGTTCTTTCGTTTCTCACTACACGGGAATCAGATCGTGGTGAACGTCCCAGTTTATTTGCACCCACGCACGTGAGAGCACGTCTTCCATTGTTCTGCACTGGTACTTCGTAAGTTCCTTGTACAAGTCACCGTCTAGAAGCAAGCCTCTTTTAAATGCGGAGATGGTGGTTGACATGTTGCAACTGGGTATCGATACTTTTTCCCTTGTTGAAGCGTCCCACATAGGCATGCAACGACTCGTCTCTCTTTTGTCGTACCTCGTAAAGGTCATCCACTGTCTTCTCCAGGTTCATGCTGCTTGCGAATTGCTCAACGAAGAGATCTGTCAACGATGCAAACGAGTTGATCGAGCCGTTCGACAGGTTGATAAACCACTGAAGTGCTGCGCCCGTTAGGCTTGAGCCAAAACCCTTGCACATAGTAGCTTCCCTGCACTCTTTTTGGATGGCCTTCGTGAACATTCGTTTCTTGTATTATGCTATGTGGTCATCTGGGTCGGCTGTTCCATCATACATCTTCATTGTTGGTAACGTGAATTTTCTCGGCATCTCCGTGGAGTGCAATTTCATCAGAAAAAGGTGTATCGGCATACGAGTGCAAGTTGCTTTTTTTGAATTGGTGGAGCCACTCCTGGCAGTCGTCCGATCATGGCTTCTACTGCACCCAAACGCTTTGTAAGCATAGCTTCCAAGTAGGCGGCTTCGGTTGACATGGTGTGTGGTTCATGTTCGACTCCTGTAACGTGTGGTGCGTTAACGGTTCGTTGTTGATCCGTGTTGTCTTCTCGAACAAGATCCTCGCGGGTTTGCCTTATATTAGGATTTTCTCCATTATTCTCCTCCCGTGGAGTTTCTAGTCGTCCGTCTTCAGTCGCGGTCGTCATTCGAGTAGCTGCAGGAGTTGTGTTGAGGTCTTGCATCCGACTGACGTGCACGCCACGAAATCTTGAGCTTGCTTCAGTAAACATTCTTCCTGCTGTCATCAGCGAGGCGTTCTCCTCTCGTAGCCTAACGTTACCAGCCTCTATTTGTGTCAGCTTCTGCACCGTCTTGTTCATCTTGGCAGTCAGGGATTCCAGCTGAGCGGTGACAGTCTCTTCGACATTAGTCGTGTCACTTCCGTTTCCTGTCATCTCAAATAGATTACTCTACCCCTCCTTCTAGCGCCAATTGTTTGGGCAAAATTAATCGATTCGTTTAAGGACTACAGAAACAAGAAACAGATGTTGAATAGTTATTTTTTATTGATCAAAGTCTGGAGCTCAAATACAAGAATTCAAGGCACATCGAATCAATCTATAAACCCTAGCCGCGTTTTAGAGTTGAGTCGTGTGTGTTGTGTTTTAGGTCTCTTGCTTTGTTTTCGATCCTCTCTCTCGTGGAGTCCGCTCTCCTCTTATATAGAGATTCCTTTACCCTAATCCCTGAGGATATGTCTTGGGCTTGCCGACTCTATCTATGATAGGCTCGGTCACGAAGCTCTTAGCCCATTAACAATGTCGGTCGTTAGACTCTTGGTCCATTAACGGATCCAGTCGCATGACTTTCGGTCTATTGATGAAGTTAGTCGCGAGATTCTCAGTCTCGTGATAGAGTCAATCGCAAGACTCTCGGCCTATTGATAAAGTTAGTTGCGAGACTCTCGACCAATTGATAAAGTTAGTTGTGAGACTCTCGGCCCTATTGATAAACTCAGTCACAAGCTCTTGGCCAAGTAACTACGTCGGTCACGTGACTCTCAATCCATTGATGGAGTCAGTCACATGACATTCAACCCATTGACAAACTCGGTGACGCGACTTTTCTCTCATTAGATTGGCAGACTTGTGTTGGCTTTGTCGTGTAGAATATGAGTTGACACTATCCAATATCTTTGTGAATATTCTCTCTGCTTCTCTTGATTTATCTGGTTCGTCGAACTAACCACGCAATTTATTTATTTAGTAGAGAAGATAAAATTATACCAACAGTTTGCCCCCCCACTCTCTATTTTCTTAGTAAGAATTTATAGAGTAGTTAGAAACAATGGTATTATTTTTCCAGCCAACTAAATCTCAAAGTCATGTACCTTTTGAAGTGATCTTCAATGGCTCGTGATGTCACCATAGTAGCTTTACCGAAAAGTGACTCCATAGAGACAATGTTGAGTCCTTAACACATTCTGACTGGAATCGTTTTTTGTACTTGACTTCATGACCATTTTGTAGGTTATGACATTCTTGTCAGTCATAAGACTTGTTCGTGGTGTTGATCTTGTATATGATTACATTCTCTTACCGTACGATAATCTCCACATGTGAGGATGTTCATGACGTCATTCATGTCACATGTTCATGAAATTGCTCATGTTATAAGCTAATGGCGTGAGTTTCATGCTCTCAACATCATGACATCATGATTGTTTACATATTGCGCTCATGATGCGATTTCTATCGTGTTCTCAAGGAATTAGTCACGTCATCTGCTCCTAACAACGTTTATGTCGTGTGTTCTTGACATCGTTCATGTCGTGTGTGGTCAGGAAATTAGTCACGTCATGCGCTCCTAACACCATTTATGTCATGCGTTCTGGACATCGTTCACGTCTTACGCTCGTGACAGTCAGGTGTTCGATAACTGTCACGTGCTCGCTTCTTTAATAACAATGTTCATATAATTGTCAATGTTTTGTGCTCGTGACATGATTCGCGTTGTCTGTTCATGACATTGCCTATATCACGCGTTGTTACGTGCTCAAGAGATCGTTCATGTTGCACGCCCCTGCTGTTATTTGTGTCACGTGTGACTGCTGGCTATTCATGTCGTGTGTTCATAACATCGTCCATGTCATGCGCTCATGGCGTGAGTCTTGTGCTCACGACAGTCACATGGTTGCTCATGACACAAATTATCGTCTTGTGCGCGTGACAACCTGGTGTTCCATAACTAGTCACATGCTTTCTTTCTTTAACTTCAATGTTTATGACATATTATTTATATCTTGAGGTCGTGACAATGAGGTGTTTCGTAACTGTCACATGCTCCTCCTTAATAAACAATGTTCATGACATTGTTTATGTTCTGTGCTCGTGACAGTAAAGTGTTCCACAACTGTCATGACTTTAACTGTCACATGTTTCTTCTTACATAAACAATGTTCATAACATTTTTATGTTCTTTGCTTATGACAGTCAGGTGTTCCATAACAGTCACGTGCTTTTTTCTTTAATAACAATATTTATGACGTCGTTTATGTTTTGTGTGCGTGACACATTTAAATCTCTTGCTCGTGACACATTATTTATACCCTACGCTCGCTTTTGCAGTAACAATGCTCATGGCATTATTTATGTGTTCATGACACAAATTCATGTCTTGTGACCATTACAGTCACAAGATTATTTTCAAAATCACATTGCTCAACACATTTTGTGTGTCTTGTGTTCATGACACATTTCTATTGTCTTGTGCTCGAGACAGCCAGGTGTTTCATAACTATCACGTATGCAGCTCTTTAATAATAATGTTCATGACATCGTTCGTATCTTTTGCTCGTGACAGTCAGGTTTTCCATAACTGTCACTTGATCACTTCCTTAATAACAATGTTCATAACATCGTTTGAGTGATGGTGCTCATGACAGTCAGGTGTTCCACAACTTTCACATGCTCACTTCCTTAATTACAATGTTCATGACATTGTTTATGCCTTGTGCCCATAGCACTATTCACATGCTCATGGCATTACATACGTCATGTGGTATTGACATTACTTATATGCTCGCGACATTATCTTCGTGTACGCGACAAAGATCCCACATCTCGTGTCTACGACACGCACATGCTACTTTTTCAATGCTCATGACATATTGTCTGTGTCTCGTGTTCGTGGCACAATTAAATCTCGTGCTCGTGACACGTCCAAGTCTCGTGCTCGTGTCACGTCTAAGTCTCGTGCTCGTGACACGCTCAAGTCTTGTGCTCATGACACGCGCAAGTCTCGTGCTTGTGACACGTTCAAGTTTCTTGCTCGTGACATGTTCAAGTCTCGTGCTCTTGGCACAATTAAATCTCGTGCTCGTGACATGTTCAAGTCTTGTGCTCTAGGCACCATTAAATCTCGTGCTCGTGACACGCTTGAGTCTCATGCTCGTGGCACAATTACATCTCGTGCTCGTGACACGCTTGAGTTTCGTGCTCGTGGCACAATTACATCTCGTGCTTGTGTCACGCTTGAGTTTTGTGCTCATGGCACAATTACATCTCGTGCTCGTGACACGCTTGAGTTTTGTGCTCGTGGCACAATTACATCTCGTGCTTGTGACACGCTTGAGTTTCGTGCTCGTGGCACAATTACATCTCGTGCTCGTGACACGCTTGAGTTTCGTGCTCGTGGCACAATTACATCTCGTGCATGTGAAACGCTTGAGTTTCGTGTTCATGACACATTCTATGCCTTGTGCACGTGATATATTTTATGTCATAGTAACCTATTCACAACAAGACTTGCTTTGTAGAATGAAAATCCAACTTTATTGAAAACGTTGTCAATAACATGAGACGTTGCAGTGTTAATCTTTAGGAAAATTAGAAAATAAATAATTGAAAACCAAGAAACCAAAGCACTAAAAGTAGTATTTCTTCAGATGCAGGGCATTCCAGCTATTGGGTTGATTTTTTCCTTCATTGCTTTGCAGCTTATAGGCTCCTGACCCACGAACTTCAATGACTTTGTAAGGACCTTTCCAAGTCCCTGCAACATTTTTTTCTCTGTACTTGAGCAGCTTTCGCCACATCTAAAGAGCCCCCTATGTTTGAGTAGAGTACTGGAAATACATTTAGCCCTTAACGATTGTTTACATGACAATATCCACCATATTAGCTTCATATAGCTTACCTTTTTCATGTCAAGAAGTGATTTAGCATGCCCTCGCTTTTAAGTGTACATATATACTTTTTGACCAAGCAACCTTTGCTTTTTTAAATCTTTTTTTGAGAAGATACGTTGAAATCCAGAAGTTTGTTAAACCAGCTCTATAACTAAAACTTAAAAGCTGCATAAGAGAGATGGCGTGCAGAAGTTTGTTAATCCAGCTCTATAACTAAAACTTAAAAGCTGCATAAGAGAGATGGCGTGCAGTACTCCAAGAAGACAAACGAGGTCCACTAATATCTCCTTAGTTTTTCTGAGGAAGTGATCGTTATCGAGAAATTTTTACTTGCTGCTAAACCTGGTTCAAAAGAGTTCATCTATCGTGTTCTTATGCTGTTACAAACAATTTATTCGAGTAATATAAGATCACCAAACACAATAGGAAACGGTGCGTTTTGGTAAGAGGGTGATTTTTTAGGCGATTAGGGTTTCTGGTTTTCGTGGTTGCCAAGGCTTCTCGCCGGCGCCGTAGGGCTGCTTGGAGAGTGATGTCAGAGGGGATCGTGGGTTTTGTGGGGGATCCTAGTCCTAAGGTTAAGGAATCATGGTCTCGATGGTCAAGGATAAGCAAGTTCTGAAAACTTTTGATGTCAATCTGCAAATTTCAGAGGGGGAAAACCTCAGTGGAGATCCCTGATGAAATACTCAATCATGCTACGCCGCTTTGGGAGGATTTCCTTGTCGGCAAGTTCTTAGATACTGCTCCGCATGTTGGTAAGGTACATGTTATTCTGAATAAGATCTGGAAACAAGGTGCTGATTACAAAGGGATTGATGTCTATGAGGTCAACTCTTCTACTTTGCGATTTAAAGTCTCGGATCCGCTTATAAGGGTTCGGATTCTTAAACGAGGGTATGTGGAATATAGCAGACGTGCCGATGGTAGTGTCCAACTGGTCTCCGATCACTGAAAAGACTTTACCGGAGGAGAAATCTATCCCTCTGTGGGTTCACCTGAAGAAGGTTCCTTTGCATATGTTTTCGTGGGAAGGACTAAGCTTTATTGCTAGTGCGGTCGGTGCTCCTGTACGGTTGCACCCTGAGAATAGCATGTTCAAATTTTGAAGTCGCAAAAGTTTTCGTAAACGCTGACCTTACAAAGGTTCCACCTACAAGCATTTACTACTCAAAAAATGGCTCTGATTTCTCTGTCAATTTTCATTATCCCTGGTTGCCACCAAGATGCTTTGTTTGTGAGAAATGGGGACATCTGGCAGCCTGATGTGTGGTTAATGCAAATCGTGAGGTAATCACGCCACCTGCATCAAGCCAAGAACAAGATGAGGTGAATGGGGCGCCACCACCTGCAGTTATTTCTGATGTTACCGTGGTGCAAACACCTGGCTCTGCTCCACTCGTGGGGACACCAATCTCTACTGTGGTTGCAGAGGTCAAGGCATGTGATGCTGTCGATCAGAAAAAGGGTTTGGAGGAGTGGGTCTACTGTCTCACCATCAAAAATGAGTCGTAGTCCGCCTAAGCAACCTGCTACGGATAGGAATCAAGTTCCCATTATCTCAGCATCAAAATTTGCAATTCTCAGTATTGAGGAAGCAAATGACGGTGAAATTAGTGAGAAGGAGGATGTAGAGGTGGAAGGTGCAGTTGGGGAATCTGTTCCAAACCCTTCTTCTGATCGACAGCATCGCATGCCTTGACCTCTGAGACCACAGTAGAGATTGGTGTCCCCACAAGTGGAGCAGAGCCAGGTGTTTTGCACCACGGTAACATCAGAAATAACTGCAGGTGGTGGCGCCCCATTCACCTCATCCTCTTCTTGGCTTGATGCATGTGGTGTGATCACCTCACAATAGGAAACACTAAACACTTAAACCGACTTAGATTAAGGCTCATGGCCGATGGGCCTTTTTGTCTTGGTCGATGGGCTTCATGTTCCTGGACAATGTATGGGCTGGTTATGGAGTCAATCCTAAGTGATTTACAACACTCCCCCCTTGGATGACATAACCATGCCGATGCTAAGGGATCGATGCAATACGCTTGGGGGTGCTGCCTCATTAAAACCTTACCAAGAAAACCCAGTGGGACAAAACCATGGTGAAGGAAAAAGAGTACAACACGCATTTCTCCCCCTGTTCAAGCATCACTCTAAGTCCTTAAGTCTCTGCATTCCAATCTGGTGCATGAGCTTCTTGAATGTTGATGTCGGTAGTGATTTGGTGAAGAGATCGGCTGAGTTGTCGTTTGACTGAACTTGTACCACTTGAACTTCTCTGGCCTTTTGTAGTTCATGTGAGAAGAAGAACTTGGGTAGGATATGCTTCGTCCGATCTCCCTTGATGTAACCTTCCTTGAGCTATGCGATGTAGGCGGTATTGTCCTCATACATTACGGTTGGCTTCTTGTGTTCAATCATACTGCAATCCATCTTAATATGTTGAGTCATCGACCTCAACCATACACACTCACGATTGGCTCCATGCATTGCCAAAATCTCTGCATGATTAGATGACGTGGCTGCAATATTCTGCTTCATAGAACGCCATGAAAATGTTGTACCACCGTGTGTAAACACATAGTCGGTTTGAGAACTAGCATTATGTGGATCTGATAGATAACCTGCATCAGCAAAACCAACTAAACCTTCTTTGTTATAGTTAGTATAAAACAAACCCAAATCTCTCGTCCCTTTTAGGTAACGCAGTACATGTTTAATTACATTACAGTGCCTTTGGGTCTGACAAGAACTAAATCTTGCAAGGAGGTTCACGGCAAAACATATGTCTGGTCTAGTGTGGTTAGCCAAGAACATTATCGCTCTTATAGCATTGATGTATGACAATTCAGGACCGAGAATCTCTTCATCGTCCTTCCTTGGACCAAATGGATCACTATCCAAATTTAAACACCTCACAACCATTGGGCTGGTCAATAGGTGAGCTTGGTTCATATTAAACCTCTTAAGTACATTTTCTGTATATGCCATTTGATGCACAAGGGTTCCATCATTTGTGTACTCAAGCTGCAATCCCAACCAGAACTTAGTTTTACCTAGGTCTTTTATTTCAAATTATTTCTTTAGATATTCTACTGTTCGGGCGATTTCACCAGAGGATGTTTAAATCATCCACATACACTGCTATGATTACAAACCCTTTGTTTGCAAACTTCTTTATAAAAATACATGTACTGATTGGGTCATTCTTATAGCCTTCCTTGGCTAGGTACTCACATAGTCTATTGTACCACATTCGACCACTTTGTTTCAGTCCATAAAGGGATTTGTTCAGCCTAATGCAGTATTGTTCTCGAGAACCATTCTTATCTTTAAGCTCAATACCCTCTGGTAATCTCATATAAATTTCATTATCCAGTGGACCATATAAGTATGCGGTTACAACATCCATTAACCGAAAATCCAGTTTTTCTCTTATAGCCAGACTTATTAATACCTAAAAGTCGTTGCATCCATCACAGGGGAGTATGTCTCCTCATAATCTATTCCTGGTCTTTGAGAGAATCCTGATGCTACAAGCCATGCCTTATATCTCACGGTTTCATTACTCTCATTTCTCTTTCTTACAAAGACCCATTTAGGTCCAACTGGCTTTATATCGAGTGTTGTCCTTAAGATCGGACCAAACACATTCCTCTTCTTTAAAGAGTTTAACTCCACGTCAATGGCTTCTTTCCATTTTAACCAATCTTTACTTTGAGTGCACTCTAATATAGACGTGGGTTCATGATCCTCATTTATTTCAAGTGCTACCTTATATGTAAATATTTCATCAATGTCGACATCTTTGCGGTTCCATTGTATTCCAGACATGATATAATTGATTGAGATCTAATTATTATCAATACCTTCAGGACCTTGAGGTTCAGCGTCCCAAACCTCATTTGGTACCTTAGGATTTGCCGCGGCCATGTCTATAATTTCTGTAACCTCGGTTTGTTTTGCACCTTTCTTAGATTTCCGAGGGTTCTTATCTTTGGAACCTAATGGTCTACCTCGTTTTGCACGTGGCTTAGAATCTGTAGCAACTTGATTGTGTTCCTTTTGAACATCAATACGTACTGGTGCATTACAAGCTGGTACGTACGATTTTGTTACTCTCTTTGGGTCAGCAAAGGAATCTGGCAATTGATTGGCTAGCTTTTGCAAATGAATAATTTTCTGGACCTCTGCATCACATGCTAGAGTCCGAGGATCTTTCCAATTTAAGGATGTTTGATTCCATGTTAATTATTTAACCAGCTTGCTTGTCTCTCCACCCAACATTGGAAATTTGGATTCTGTAAATTGACAGTCCGCGTATCTGGCCTTAAATAAATCTCCTGTGGTCGGCTCAATATACTTTATAATGGTGGGAGAATCATATCCAACATATATTCCCATCCTCCTTTGAGGTCCCATCTTAGTTCTGTGTGGTGGAGTAATAGGTACATAAATGGCACACCGAATGTTTTGAGATGGGATATGTCTGGCTCATGACCCCTTAATAGTTGGGATGGTGAATATTTATGTTCACTAGATGGCCTGATGCGTATAAGCGCTGCTGCATGTAATACTGCGTGTCGCCAAGCCGACACAGGAAGTTTCGACCTCATTAGTAATGACCGAGCTATTAGTTGTATTCGTTTAATGAAGGATTCAGCTAATCCGTTCTGTGTATGACATGTGCCACAGGATGTTACACACTCACCCCCATGGACATACAATATTCATTAAACGCTTGGGATGTAAATTCACCAGCATTGTCTAGACGTATAGTCTTAAGTGTAAAGTGTGCTCTTAGTCTTATAATTTGAGCCAACAACCTAGAAAATGCTAGGTTCCTTGTGGATAATAGGCAAAAATGCGACCATCTGGTTGATGCATCGATCATTACCATAAAATATCTAAATGACACACAAGGTGGGTGTATTGGTCCACATATATCTCCTTTTGTCCTTTCCAGAAAGTTTAAAGTCTCTTTAGTGACTTTCACTGGTGATGGCCTTATAATAAGGTTTCCCTTGTGCACATGATACACACGTGAGATGTTTAGGGATAACTTTTCTCTCTTTAAGAGTGTGCCTATTTGAATTCATAATTAGCTTACACATCATGTTAGAACCCGGATGACCAAGCCGGTCATGCCATAGAGTGAATTGTTCATTGAACATTTTATTCTTTGCCAAATTAGCCTCTATCATATTAATCTTAGCATGGTAAAGACCAGTGGCTAGTGCAGGTATAGTCTCTAGGACTTTCTTATGTCCTTGTACGATTTCAGTAATGTACAGGAACTCTTTGTCTCCTTCACCCTTTGTTTCAACATGGTAACAAGTCAATCAAATGTCCTTAAAGCTCAATAAGCTTCTCTTAGAGCTGGGTGAATACAAGGCATCACTTAGTTCAAGATGTGTGCCATTTGGTAATAATATATGAGCCTAGCCGTAGCCTTCTATTAGGTTTGCTATAACCGCAATTGTACTAAAATTGGGATTTTTCATTATGAGATTAATAAAATATCTATTGTCCTCAGCCATTTCTATAATGGACAATAATTTGTGTTTTAACTTTAATAAAACAAGCAATGTATATTGAAGGAAATAAAATCATTGAATTTAAACCAAAATAATTATCCAAAAATCGAATGCAAAGCATAAAAACATAGAATTTAAAACAAAGCAATAATTAAACTTAGTTATCTTCCTTTAGGCAATCAGAAGTCTCATAGTCTAGTAGGTCATCATTCTCATGGTCAAAGTCTCCTTCACCATCGAGATGCACAAAGTTAGCTTTTGGATTCTTCTTCAAACTCTCTTGATAGAGGTCAATAGGATGCTTAGAGTTCTGCACATCTTGGCCCAATGATTCGATATACAAACAAGAGATGAGACTTGCATATGTTTTAAAACCCTTTTCACGATATTGCTGCTGAAGCAGTATGTCATTAGTGTGAAAGGTTGAGAGTGTCTTCTCTAGAAAGCCTTCCTCAGTAACCTCAGTACCACATAATTTCAACATTGAGACTATCTTAAATAGCTCTAAGTTATACTCATCCACGGATTTAAAATCCTGGATCCTTAGGTTTTTCCAATCGAATTGAGCCTTTTGTAGGAGCACCATCTTTTGGTGTCCATATTTGTTTTTCAACTCTGTCTAAAACTCAAGAGGATCTTCAATATTAAGGTATTGGTTCTTGAGACTCTCAGCAAGATGATGGCGTATATGCATAATCGCCTTGTATTTATTTTCTTCAGAACAGTTATTATCATCTTCAATACTTTCGCAAAGCTCTTTTGATTTCAGGTGGATCTTAGTGTCCAATGCCCATTGCAAGTAATTATCTCCAGAAGCATTCAAAGCAGCATAGGAGAGATTGTTGAGCCTTTCCATCTGCATAATACAAAACAAGCATCCGATCATTAGCATGCAGTATTTGAGACCGAACCATGCAATCAATTTTAAACTAGGTCATGTGGTATTTGAGACCGAACCATGCCTTAGGCCATGCGGTATTTGAGACCGAAACATGCCTTGACTTTACTCATAATTTTCGGCTTTGGTATGCATGAAAACAAACAATCGTAGACAGAAACTAGCATGCAACAATTTCCTTTTATTAAGATTTTCTTTTAGCAAAGTTTCCTTTTTCTCAAATTTCCTTTTAGCAATATTTCCTATTTAGAATGGTAACTAGGTTTTTCGATTTCAACAACCTAAAGCAAGTTCTATGAAATCGATTTTAGGGTTCATGCAGCCGATTGATTACAGAAACAAATTAAGCAACAATCGATTCTATACTTTTCTTCTGTAAGGTTCGATTTATGATGCATGCAACACATAAAGCAATCAAGCAACAACAAACAAGCAATCCTCTTCAAACAAATCCGATTTTAAAGTCTTAGGGATTAGAGATTTTAAGCCTTTTGTTAGTTGTGCAATTGCAGGTTTTAGGGTTCTTAATAATTTTAGGATCAGGTTCGATTATATGTGTCCAATAGGTTCGATTTTACCTTAACACCAATAGGGAGTTGCCGGATTTGATCTGGAAGCTAAAGACCTCAGATATACCTTTGAACTTGACCACGAACCTCGAGTTTGGACAGGACCACGAACCGATCACAAACAGGACCACGAACCGCGAACTTGTCATGAACAGAACCATGAACAGAAACACGGCCCGATCAAGAACTAGTGCTTGTCACGAACAGGGATGGACCACGAACCTCGAACAAGTCTTGAGAAAAACTTTGATCACGAACCAAACCGGACCACGAACGATTATGGATCACGAACTGGTCACGGGTTTTGAGCAGCCACCGAGTTTCAAATGAACAAGGAGAGAAAGCGGCGGCAGTTTAGGGTTTAGACGGAAGGAGGAGGATCTGCGGCGGCTTTAGGGTTTTAGGATTTTATCTCAGTTGGAGTTGAGGGCAAACTCGTGTTGATAACGTGTTGCGAAACTAGAGAACTCGAGAGATGTTTCTCTTGTATTCTTATTCATATTCAATGGATGAGGTTACATATATATAGTAAAGGACTAAGCCTTATCATAATAGGAAACACTAAACACTTAAACCGACTTAGATTAAGGCTCATGGCCGATGGGCCTTTTGGTCTTGGCTGATGGGCTTCATGTTCCTAGACAATGTATGGGCTGGTTATGGAGTCCATCCTAAGTGATTTACAACATACACTTATTACTGCATACAAATACATCATCATCACAAAAGTTAACCTAGTATGTCCAGACATTACAGGAACCAAACCGGTTTTCATCCAACCTCCCAAAAACCAACACTAAACCGGTTAGCATATCTTACAAACAAAAACTCTTCCCTACTTTAGGTTTAAGCATTCACCAAACTACTTTAGCCGCTTCTTTGTACATATTGAAAAAAACTGACTTTTAAGTTTCCCTTAAACTCAAACTGAACCAAACCAAAGTACATCGGTAACAAACCTAACCATTTTAGTTCAGTTTGGTTCAACGTTTCAGACCTTTGTTTTTGCCAGTGTTGGATCGTTTTTGGCCTCCAATAACCTTTCTTGGCTCAGTTGATATCAGACGACTTCCGGGAGGAAACAATCTTGGAACTTGGGAAGCTTCGAGCCAATCAGAGACACCCGGAAGCGGCTTGAAATCAACTGCTAAAACTACAAGAGAACTTTTGGTACTGTAGCAGTCATCAACATACTGCAAAAATGATCAATGTTCAGCTTCAGCCTCCTGCAAACCGCTAACACGTGTGAACATGGATACTTGTAAAGTTGCCATACCCCACAATTGCATACCCGATCACTCATATGAACAACAAATCTCCTTTGACTAACTTGCATCACTTCCGTGACCAGAAACTTCTCCCCCGTCCCGTATAGATTACTTCATTTAATTTTGTGATACAAAATAAATGATTAACATACCTGTTTTTTGTAGTGAGAGGCAATACATCGTGCGTTCTAGAAGCTTCTCCGCATATTTAAACACGCAAGTTAGTTATTATTTTGTGTCGCCGATCGCTGACTCAGCGACTACAAAACGAACACGGCCTATAGGTCTCTTCCGTTCAGTGATTCCCCAAGAAGACCACGTTGAGATTTGAAAATCTCTGCCAGGTGATCAAAAATTAGCAAGATGCAGGTTGTGATTGGAAGATCAAGAGCCTTGTTTATGAAACCATATGTCTTAGATATTTTTTTTGTTGTCATGATCCCAAATCTCAGCCCACCATTATCGTAAGCCAGAGCCCACTGATGTGGAGGTATTTTGTCTAACCATTTTCGAGCATCCAAATTCATCTTTTTGATTTTCTTCAAGTACTTCACTAACTTTGATACGTGCTTCGTAGATCCCGCCTTGTAAACAAACTCTGTCATGAGATTGTTATTAAAGACTTCATAAAATTTTAAGCACATATGCCTAAGACAGAACTGGTGTTGTGCCCACTGACACTCACGCTCCTTAACAACTGCAACTATGTCAGGAACCTGGACTCGTTATTAGACAAATGCCTTCCCTTTGTGTTACTTTCTTTCTGATGCATGCAAATAACCAACGCCATGTATCAGCTGACAAACTTCCTTCGCTAATAATTGCAAACACAAGTGGGAAAATCCTGTTTTCAACATCAACTCCCGCTGCAACCAACAATTTCCCAGGGTATTTACCGCTCAAGTTTACTATAATGAGAGGTCTGCAGTGAGAAAATCCTGCAATTGACTGCTGAAACGCCCAAAACACAGAACGAAAGGATGCATTTTTGGGATCAGGAAAAGGATCATATTGCCATTCCCAGAGCATATGGTTAGACGAGCTAAGGGCAGCCATGAACTTGGGCAATACACTGAAACTCTTATCCAAATCTCCCAAATTGCAGTTGTTGGTGCTGAAGTTGGCACCCTAGACATATCGGTCTAAACCAGAAGGAAAATCAATGGCTTAACAAGGAATCCAGTTTGATCGTGAATTCAACAGCTGGTTTAAGGCCCGTTCAGCTCGGAAAAGCCCAGCCCAGAGGACGAAGAACCGACTTCCATTTCCGTCATATGACCGACTTGAAGAGAACAAGCAACTTTCCTAATTTCAATTCGACTTATTAGGAAAGTGAATATACATTGTAGATCTAAAAGACACATATAAATACGGGGTAATTCCTCTCATTGTAATCATCGAGTAATTTAATACAAAAACCCTAGTTCTTCCTTGCACCCCTATCTTCTTTCTCAAGAGATCTAAATCCCTTTTCAAGTCTTAGCTTTGATCGAGTTTCATTGAGAGATTACTTCCTTGAATTTGTTTCCCCCACCAAACAAATTCATTGTGAAAACCTATTTTCTACAATTGGCGCCGTCTGTGGGGACGCAAAATCGTCTTCGCAAGTTACTCTCTCAAAAGTACAAGCAAAAACTCTTCCAAACCATCAACGATGTCTCCAATCTCGAACAACAAAGTCATCGGCGCGAACCGCGCATCTTCAAGCGTAACTGACGTCACTGGTCTCGCACCTTTTCAGGGCGGCAACACAACACAAGGCGTCGCTCCATTCACGCAGCCCCCACCCTTTTACGTCCGTTGTAACGCTGCCATGTCGGTCAACCAGATCGATAATTGTTCCGACCCCTCAACTGAAGCTGAGCTCGGAGGAGGACACAGTCCAAGGACGGGGCGACTGCAAGAGCAGCCGATCAGCCTCGAGACGGATCTTTTGGAAGACCAACCCTCGAGCAGAGATGCCGAGCAACAGCGTAGGACCCGAACCGAAGATCCTCCCGATCGCAACACGACGACAGCACAAAACCCCCAGCTCATGTCCATGGAGGACTTCAAGATCTTATTCGGCTCCATGACGAAGGAGATCTACTGGATGATCTCTGACACAAACCGCAGAGTTGACGCTGTCGCCACTCAGACGACACCACCACCAACCCTCAGGACGGTCGACCTCACACGTCACCTCAACTTCTCGGACACACCAATGATCAATCAACCGGCATGGGGGACCCTTCCCCCGCAGGCGACATCCAGCGTCCGACCGTCCAACTAGAACTTGCAGGTTCAAGAGACCCCGACTATTCAGCTCGCCCCTTCGAGCAGCACAGGACCCAACCTCAAAATCGAGGAGATCCAATCGCAGATTTGCGGGATGAATTCGCTCCTTCACCGCGCTATCAGCACGGCTCTTGAAATTGATAGGATCGTCGAGGTTACCCGACGAACCCCTTTTACTCAGCTGATCCTGCAAACCCCCATACCGAATGTCAAGTTGAAGCTCCCAACGTACCTCGGAGATAAAGACTCGGTCCTTTTCATGACATCCATCATGAAAACTGCAGCCAAGGCACGTTTCACCGACGAACAGAGAGATATTGGATACTGCCAACTGTTTGTCGACAGCTTATCTGGTCCCGCCTTGACCTGGTTCATGAGGCTTGTCTCGAATTCGATAGATAACTTCACTTAGTTATCGACCGCTTTCCTCAAGCATTATCGAATTTTCATTGAGCGAGGTGTGTCCAGCTCAAATCTCTGGGAAAAGGCCCAGGATCCAGGCGAGTCTGTTAATAGTTTCTTGGGGAGGTTCAAGGAAAAATTGGCGAACGTATCCATCCCGGAAGACGCTGCGATCACCGCTTTTAAGAAAGGTCTGCTTCCCGGGTTGGATTTACGCAAGGACCTGATTATTCGAGAGCACAAAGATCTCGATGATACCCTGCATCGAGCCTCTCGATTTGCTCTTGTGGAGGAAGAGGACGCCCGACTTGCCACAAAGACAGCGCCCACGCGCTCCGCCCGTTGAAGGATAAAAATTAATCCGACTATCACGAATCCCGGAAGCACCATGACCCTCGTGATCGAAAGAAGGGTGTGATCCACACAATCTCGGAGGTATACGGTCAGGGTAAGCCGGCACCAGACCCGAAGGACCTATGGTGTGATTTCCACATGGTATCCGGCCACTCTACGCGCGAATGCCAATCACTGAAGAGTCATCTCTACAACCTGTACCTTTCTGGCAAAGTCGAAGCTATTTATCAACCCAAGAGCTTCCGCGGGGGGCGAGGTCACCGCGGAAGCTGGCGAGGTGGACAATCTAATGGTGGTCGTGGCGTTGGAGGTGGTGGTCGCGGCTACGCTGGTCCGACCAATGATGTTCACCAACCAGCAAATCAAGTCTTCTAAGGTCATCAAGAGGATGTGGCCCAGGAGAACGAGTTACCCGCTCCCCCTAAGCGACAGCGGGGACAGAATCCCAAGCGTCCAAATTCTCCTCACCGAAGACAATAACTATGATCCTCAGCTCGCTGGAGGATTGTAAAGACTCCGTTCGGGCATTGAAGAAAAAGGCACGCCAGTTTGCAGCCTCTAAGCGGTCCCAAGCGAACACCCGCTTTGCGCAGATCCCATAGCATTTACGTCAGAAGATGCCAAAGGAATCCAACACCCTCATTCGGATCCTCTGGTCGTCGAAGTAGCCATTGGCGAGTTCGACGTCGAAAGAGTCCTTGAGAATACTGGGAGTACAGTGAACGTCCTGTTCTGGCGGACGCTGGAAAAGATGGGCGTTACACCCAAACAAGTGAAGCCTGAGTCCCGGACTCTGACCAGGTACGATGTGATCGCCAAGTTGTCGATGGGCGACGTGAAACTATTAGTGCGTGTCGGTGGAGTGACTCGCAAAACCAAGTTCGTAGTTATCGATGTGCCCCCAATTTATAATGCCATTCTTGGGGCACCATGGATATACGCGATGCAAGCCGTTCCCTCGACTTATCATCTCTGCCTTAAGTTCCCGAACACTACTGGAGTTTTCACTCTCTACGGCGATCAGAAGATGGCTAGAACCTGCTCCGGAGCGGGATGTACTCAAGTCTTTGGAGTGTTGCGTCGTCCAAGCTAACATTGATCCGTCATACCCCTCACGAACCGTTGGTATCGGAGCCGAACTGGACGATCACATAAAGTCGCAGCTCGTCGCCTTCTTGCAGTCACGGTCTTCCACGTTCGCTTGGTCTACAAAGGACATGGTCGGGATTAACCCCGACGTCATCTGCCACAAGCTCAACGTCGACCCTACGTTCAAACCAGTCAGGCAGAAGCGTAGGCGTTTGGGCCCAGATCGGGCGAAAGCAGTTCAAGATGAGGTCAAACGACTGCTGAAAGCGGACCAGATCATGGAAGTTCAATATCCAGACTGGCTGGCCAACCCGGTTGTTGTCAAAAAGAAGAACGGCAAGTGGAGAGTCTGTGTAGACTTCACCGATCTCAATAAGGCGTGTTTAAAGATAGCTTTCTTTTGCCGCATATAGACCGCCTCGTCGAAGCCACGACAGGAAACCAATTGCTCTCATTCATGTACGCCTTCTCGGGATATAACCAGATCGCCATGAGTTTGACAGATTGCGAAAAAACGGCGTTTATCACAGATAGGGGCACCTACTGCTACAAGGTCATGCCGTTCGTATTGAAGAATGTCGGGGCGACTTACCAAAGACTGGTGAACATGATATTCGCTGACTTCCTCGAACGCACGATGGAGGTCTATATCGACGACATGCTGGTGAAATCTTTGATCGTGGAGCAACATGTCCAACACCTTGCCGAGTGTTTCGACATTCTGGACCGATTCCAAATGAAGCTGAACCGGGCGAATTCCTGGGGTATATCGTTACCGAGCGAGGGATAGAGGCGAATCCCAAACAGATCGAGGCCATATTGGGACTACCGTCTCCAACTAACAAACGGGAGGTACAACGTCTCACCGGCCGAATCGCCACCTTGAATCGCTTCATCGCCCGCTCAACCGATAAATGTCTTCCGTTCTATCAACTCCTCCGAGGAAACAAAGATTTCCATTGGGATGAGAACTGCGAGGTCGCATTCCAGCAACTGAAAGAATACCTGACTAGTCACCCGGTGCTGGTCAAGCCTGAAGACGGGGAGACACAGTACCTCTACGTCTCAGTTTCCAATTCGGCAGTTAGCGGCGTTTTGGTTCGAGATGACCGCGGGGACCAAAGACCAATCTTCTACACTTGCAAAGCCCTCAATGACGCGGAGACTCGCTATCCAATGCTAGAAAAATTGGTCCTTGATGTGATCGTCGCTGCGTGAAAGCTCCGGCCCTATTTCCAGTCGTATTCTGTCGTCGTTTTGACCGATCAGCCGCTCCGCACTATTCTCCATAGCCCCCTCCAGTCCGAACGCATGGCAAAGTGGGCAATCAAATTGAGTGAATACGACATCGAATATCGCTCTCGACCAAATTTAAAATCGCAAGTCCTGGCCGATTTCATCACCGAGCTGTCTCCTAAACTCGGAGACCTTACCCCCAAGGAGGAATTCTGGACGATGTTTGTCGACAGGTCATCATCTCATCAGGGGTCCGGCGTGGGACTCATTCTTCGATCTCCAACCGGCGAGGTGATCGAGCAGGCGCTGAAGCTCAATTTTAAAGCATCAAACAATGAAACAGAGTACAAAGCCGTCCCTGACATGCGATGCACTATTCTAGTCAAATGCATCGACCTGATCAATCTAGTCTCCGTCATTAATGACGATTCGGTTCCGATGGACGTCAATGAGCCAGTTGATGATGTGACGGATATTGCGAAACCACCAGATAACTGAAGAATCAAGATCAAGCTTTACATCAACGATGGAACCGTCCCGCCATATAGGTGCTAAATATGTCCTCTTGGATGGAGATTTATATCGTCGCAGCTCGTTTGGGGTGTTCCTTACTTGTGTCAGTCGCGAGGAAGTAGAATGCATTATGACGGAAGTGCACGAAGGTGACGGAGGTAACCACTCTGGCGGACGCGCACTCGCCTTGAAGATCAAGAAGGACTGTCATTATTGGCCAACTATGATAGCTGACTGCGAGGCTTTCTCAGCGAAGTGCGAAGCTTGCCAGCGTCATGGGCCCATTCGACATGTTCCACCCGAACTGCTGAGTACCGTCACAGCCCCGTACCCCTTCATGCGTTGAGCCATGGATCTCGTACCCCAAATATTTTCTGAATGTAACATACTGATCAAAGCTCTAGAATCATGAGAAAAAATTGGGTTAAGGAATTACTTAACTGGATAATACCTTGGGTATGATTGATGCTCATCATGATTAATGGAAGTGGATCTGGGGGTTCTTCTTGGATTGGTATGAAGCTGCTGACATCTTGATACTCATTTGATCACATCAGGTGGCTTAAATCGTTTATCTCTCACTTTCTTTTCAGTTGGCCTGAAATCTGTATTTGGTTCTTTTGACAAAGACAAGCGAATCATATCTGTATGATCTTGGATAAGAGAATCTTTGAGAATAAAAATACTTATCTTATGATAGTTTGGTAGGAACACAAGTGTTGCATCGGGTGGTTCATGTTTGAACATCAAGAAAGCTTTGACTATTTTTCCATGCTCCAAGTTTATTGATTTAACTTGTAAGAACGCTAGATCTCCTACATCAAAAGGAAACAGTTTAGGCACATAGGAAAAGATCAAACAGATATTCATGTAGTTGTTATCAAAATAGAGTTTTAGAATGGAGCATCCTTGGGCGATCGAAGTTGTTTTTCTGAGATACTTCCAGCTTCTAACTCCAAAATGATAAATCATTTGTTGGCATAGATCTGGTGGTTTCTCCTTGATTTGAACAAAACATGTTTCTTCTCCAAAGTAACTTTGCTTCTTCATGTAACCTGTTCCTTTCTTAGCACTCATGGGATAGAACAAATGCATTATACTTGAAATAGAGAAATCAAAAACATGATCTTTCACAGTTGGTTTGCAAAGCTCAATAATCGGTTTAAATTCACACAACTCTTTTTCAAGCAAATATCTCATTTCAGAAAAATGTTTAACCATTACATGCTCAGTTTTAGTTCTAAACGGTTCCATTTCAATGCTACACAAAGAAACTCTCAAAGAAGAGTTAAATTCATGAGACTTTTCAAACAACAAATCTTTTGGTTTAAAGAACTTTTCGAAAGAAAATGTTTCAAAAGTTGGAATCATTTTTTCAGAAATAGATTTTGAAACACAAAATTCTTTTACATTTTCTTAACCAAAAAGTTTTTCATCTTGAGCAGAAATCATCACAAAGTAATTTGGATATGTCCTAACCAAATCAATTTCCTTACAATGCTTCCTTGGGTAGTCACAAAGATATGGTATAGGGACTGGGTTTGGCACAATGCTGATCTTCTCCAAATCACTAATCAATGGCAAACTCATTTGTGTTGTTTCTAGTGATTCTTCTTTCGGGACCTGTAAAAAGGAAATAATTCTACTCGGTTGCTCCGGTTCCAAATGGGTTAGTTTTTCAAGCACAAAATAAGATTGGATAAAAGAATGATCACACTTAGCTTGAGATAGAGTCATAGGTCCAGTTGGTATAACAACATCATCCTTAGCAATGAACTGTCTCTCCTTGGCTTTTTCTCTAAGCTATTTCTCCTCGGGTCCGTCTTTGTGCTGCTCCTTCTTGGGTCCATGCTGATCTTTTCTTTCAAACTCCTTATTCTCCTTTTCTTGTTCTCCTTTCTTCCATTGTCCTCCATTAGAATCTGTAACTATCTCAACACTTTTGGGAAAAGGCAAGTACATCATACAAGAATTGGAATTTTCTAAACCTTGATCAATTACTTCCTTGGATTTTGAAAGTGTAGAAGGCTTACATTGCTTTGATTCTCCACTTGATTCAAGCGATGATTTTAGACTTTTCTCGTGAACGATAATCTGTTCAGGGACCTTCTTTGGTTGAGATGTTGACTTAGCCTTCATCTTCTTGATTTTAATGTACTCGGTTAACGCCTCATAAAGATCTGATTGCGTCTTTGCCTCCAAAGATGTTGGGGGTTTCTTTTGATCTGGGACTAAGGCTGGTTTCTTTTTTGGAGCTGGTTGAATTGTGAAATTAGCTCGGGGACCACGGTGTAGCGCTTGTGGAGCATACTTATTCCTTAGAAGCTTCTTAAGATCTCTCCACAATTTGATATTTGGCTTCTTGTAATACCAACAGTCAAATTTGCAACCACCATTTGTAAGCGTCTCATGTGAGTTGGGTAAGTGCAAAAGCTAATCTCTCCTTTCTTGTAGTGGAACCAGTCGTCCATATTTTTCTCCCGCTCAAGGTAGTCTCCTCTTCCTGCAAATTTATAGAGTTTATGAGCAAGTGGAAATTTAGAATAATTCACAGATTTAGATTTGGCAATGTGAGAGGTTTTCTGTTGGCTGCTCTGGATTGATCTAGATGTGTCGCCTGGTGACTTGGGTTTAAGATCTTTGTGTTGCCTTTGACGTAGCGCACCAAGCTTTTCATCGAGCATTGTTGTCATAGCAGCTGTGATTGATTTTGTTATTCTCCTTTCCAGGCTAGAGGTGCATGACTCTTCTTCTTCCATTGTACCTGAAAACAAATCAAAGATCCAACAAGTAAATAGTTCTAAAAACACGTAACCAAAACAGATCTGGAAAAAATATGAAAACGAATCCAAAAAATCCAAAATCAATTTTTGAAAATAGTAGACTCAAATATGATCCAAATGCAATTGATTTCGTAATTTTTGAACGTGTAAAACATTTTATAAAATTCTTACAAGATGAACAAAAAATCTGGGAAAAATAGAAAGTTAAGATTAAAAGTTCAAAACCTGATTGCAAAGTGGCTCTAATACCACATGATAGACTCCTGATGAGGATCTACTCCCAAGAACACACTTTGCAAGGTCTTGATGTGGAGTGGACGAAATGATGATGAACAATGGTTTGAAGATGCAACGGAATGGATAGATGAACGGCGATGAAGGTGAATGGGGGAATTGCAGCGGATTAAATGGAGAACGAAGTGTACTTCTAAGAGAGATGGAGATCTCTTAGACTACAAACTTATTTACAACTTAGATATCACACACTAAGAAGTAAACAAGTTGAGAAGATATTACACACTTCTCTGATCAAACAAGTAGAAAGAAGATTTTTGATTGAAATGTTTGATGAGAAACAAAAGAGAACTACATTGTCTTTTTATAGGAGAAGGGGGGACGAAGGAGAAGAGGAGAGAAGGGAGAAATAAATGCCTAGGAAATTATGCAAGAGCATTAACAAATGTCAAGCTCATGCACAATGTCTAGAAAATTACAAAAACAATAAATGCTAAGTTTGAACAAGAAATAAATAGAAAATGGGCCAAGGCAAGGAGATGGGCCTTGGACCACGATTTGTGCTGGCAAAGGGGACTTGAAAGTGTTACTTAAGCCTCATTAAAAATCTTGTCAAGAAAACCCAATGGGACAAAACTTGACAAAGGAAAAAGAGTGCATAAGCAACACTTAACCCTTTATCGAACACCCTGAGCTGTGATCATCATTAGGATGGCTTGAGTCATGTCTTCTTGCTTCTAGTCCAGCTCCCTAAGTAGACCATTGATGGCTTGGTTGAACCTCTTGGATTTTGACCTTGTTAGAGGACTCGCCGGAACAATCAACGCTTCCTCTGGTACAAGCTGCTCCTCCGATGTTTCTTCAGGTTCAAGTTGCTCCTCCGATGCTTTTTCAGGTTCAAGCTGCTCCTCAGGTTCGTATGGTTTGGTTGAGCTGGCCATGGTCTCATCAGAAATACACTGCATTATCCATGAAGTCCATATGGGATGAAAGCCTAAACTTCAAAAAAACTCTATTCCACCCAATCGTAAGCCTTGCTTATGTTAGTCTTGACAGCCATATAACAGTATTTCCACGCCTGAGAATTTTTAAGATAATGCAAGATTTCATGAGTTATCAAAACATTATCGGAGATATCCCTTCTTGGAATAAACGTTGACTAAGTTCTCCAGGAGCGGTTGTAGGCGCTTAAACAACAATTTGGAGATGATTTTATTATAGATATTGCAAAGAGTAATTAGTCTATAATCCGCCACTGTTCTTGGTACCCTATCCTTTTGGGATCAATCTGATATGTGTCTCATTCAGGTTTCTTGGCATGATCTCCGACCTGAAGAATTTCTGGATTTACTTGACAATAGTTGGACCAACAGTTGTCCAATTGGATCGGAAGAAACAAGCTGAAAAACCATCCGATCATAGAACTTTGTTAGGATGAATATCTAACAAAACGAACGTAGTGTTTTAGTGTTTAAATAATATTTGTTAAAATTTCTTTATATACAGTATGATGTGGCCGCGGGATTTTCCATCATAACACAACAATTAATTTTAACTTTAGTAGCGATTGTAATATAAAAGCGATGGATTTGAAAACGTGGTGAATTAACATAATTACCAGAATACCCACGTTATATAGTGAAATCACAGAGAAACCTAGAGCCCTAATAAAATCCCAAATTGTCGTCTTCATACGATTCTCATCTTCTTTTCTTACCTCTCGTGACAATAGAGCTGCGAAGAACCAGTCTCAAGCCTTAGCTCTGGTGATTCAATCTCTCTTACTTCTCTTCTGTTCTTCGATTCTGCTTATCTTTTTGAATGATTTGAAAGCTTCTAACTTTTGTAAGCTTAAGCTTCTCATCTCCTAAGCTCCAATTCGATTGGTATGGTTTTGAGAAATTTAGTTTCATTTTGGTGAGTTAGATGATGCTAATATTGGAGGGTTTGAACTGTTGTCAAGATCTGTGAATTGGGTTTTAGTTTTCTGTGCTGAAGTTGTGTACGTGATTCATTAAACTTTGATGAGAGGCTTATGGTTCACTGAACTTTACTGAAACTGGTTATGATTCTTACTTGAATCGATCTTGATTTGTAATTCGGTAGTTTTAAAGGGGTTTAGTGTAAAATTAAAACTTTTGTGATGCTTCTCATGTGGTGGTTTGGACATCTTAGTTTGCATCAGATTCTGTATGTGACTTACGTTTTGTGTGTGTTGCTAAATGTATTGATATGAGTTATGTTTGTGTGTGTGTGTGTTAAATATGTGTTGCTAAAATGTATTATTGATGTTTTTGCTACATTGTTCAAACTTATGGTTCTAGTATGAGTTGGGGTTTTCTTTGTTAATTTTCTTTGTTAATTGGTTCTAGCATGAGTTGGGTTTTCTTTGTTAATTTTTGGGTTTAGAGTAGACTAGTGTGCTTTCCGGAACCAATTACTCACAAGGCAAGGTATATATATATATATATATATATAAGAACTATTTCAGGTCATAGATCAATCAATTAATCATCTAGACACATCGTCTCTTTGTCCTTTTCGACATTCACTTAATAAGCTTTAGTAAATTGGTTGATGACTAGACTTGCAGTCTCCATATTATTGATAGTCCCACGCCACTTGCTTTTGTTAAACGCTATGTGTATGTGTTGTGTCCCAGGCCCTTGGTATTATTAACTTTGGAGATGATTTATTCCTAATTTTAATGTTAAACCATCATAACACAACAAAAGCTTCAATTTTGAAAAGGTTGTGGCCCTAGAGATATTACCCGAGAGAGAGAGAGAGAGAGAGGATTATCCAAAAAGAAAGGGAAAGCGAGAAAACCTAATGGATCCGCAGCCGGGGGATGATGTGTTGTTAGCGTGTTCTGCCGAAGGAGCTGTGACAGAGATCGAACCCTCACCCTCACATCTTCCAACGGTTAGTGAATACTATAACCGCCGATGAGATAGATAGATAGACCCACAAAAATCAAAATTTCAATTTTTTTTTTTAGTCCTTTTTGTTTGTTTTTAACTAACAGGCAGCTGTGGCGGCCGAGGAAACCGAAAAGGCAATACTCTCTTTGTCCGAAGCTGCAGCAAAGATCGTTCCCTCAGATCTTCCGGCTTTCCTCGCTGACACATTGGTAAGTGCATGCATGTTTAATTTCAGTAACCCTCCCTAATCCCAGTAATCAAAATTCAAAACTTATTAAATTTACTCTTGTTTTTTATTTGTTAATAGGACAAGCATTGGCCTATTCCAAGTAAGCAGATATTGATATTAGTCGATTACTATGGGGATAAACTTAGCCAAGTATCATTCCGATGGGTCAAGATGTTCCAGGAGACTTCTTTATCCACGCTGATCCACGTGAGCGAGCTAAATATTTCTTATTACGTTTTTGTGCATTTGAAGAGTCTATTGGTCGGGTAGTTTCTTAGAGCTGATATCTGTGTTTTAAATGGCGAGAGGCAAGGTGAGGCGACAGAGGGTAGGTTTGGCGCCCTGCGCCTAGGCGAGATTCGCCCCACGCCTTTGGTGTATGAGGCGCAACTGCAAAAAACAGACATAAGGTTAGTCATACTGAGTCTAAAACCAATAGCTTATCATTTGAAATTGAAACATAGAGAAAGATTTGAAAACAAAGAAAAAGCCAATCATGAGTCTGAAACAGAGAAATGAAAACAAAGTAGAAGCAAATCCAACGAAAGTTTAAAACTTAAACACAAAGCCTAAAAATCCATCTCATCATCATCAAACTCGTGACATAGACTTCAGTATCATCATCTCCTCCTATGAAATCTTCTTCAGCTTCATCCTCATCATCTTCATCAATCAAAGTCATAGACTTCTAGAACCATTTTAAGTAAGCAAATATTGAGAAAATATTGAGAAGATATTGAGGTTTAACCATATATTACCTCCTACTATTGCAGGCGCTAAGCGAGATGAGGCGGGCTCCATGGCAAGGCATCCCGAAGCGAGCGCCTTTGGTCTACCGCCTGGCCTCATCTACTAGAGGTGCTACACCCTTATAATCACCTCGCCTCTCGCCCAGGCGCGCCTAGGCGAGGCTTTTTTAAACACAGGCTGATATCTTAATTAAATCAATAGGTTCCGTTTCCTCAAATTCCTACATCTGTCTACGAAACATCAGTTGATTTTATCAACATACTTCCATTTGAAACAACACTACGTGCCTTTGTACTGTGGGCGTCTGATCTCATTCTCACTGAATGGCCTGGAGTTGTCAAAATAGAACAAAACAATTCTAACAAATCTAAGGTAATTAAAACGCATCAATTTTGTGTCATTGATTGATTGAATGGGTGTATTCCCTTACTTAACTTTGTTTGTTTCACTGAGACTCCTATGTTTTGTTTTCTACTTTTAGGTGGCAACATTTGTTGCATTAGCCATGCTGTTGCGTTGTAAACCTGATGCTTTGACTACTGTTTTGCCACACCTGAGGGAGACACCTACTTATCAAGGCGAGGACAAGCTTCCTTTTATTATTTGGATGATGGCTCAGGTTCATGTCATGTTATTATTATTTTATTTTTTTTGGTGAACTCAAAGCTAGGACTCTACCAGAAATTTGTGTGTTTTGTTAAACTTTCCAACTTTATACAGGCCTCCCAAGGTGATTTATCTGCTGGCTTGTATTCATGGTCACGTAACTTGCTGCCACTAGTCGGTAATAACAAGTGCTACAGCCCTCAGGCAATGGATCTCATCCTGCAATTTGTTGAGATGTGAGTCCAGTTTTTCTTGTCATCTCCCTCCTCTGCTGTATGTAATGTAACAACCATCTGATCTTGCTTATGCACTTAGGATTTTGACGAATCCAGAGGCTCCGACCATACTTGTAAACGAAGCTGTTAAGGAGGGAGAGCGGCTGATTCCACCTTCTTCATTTGCGATCTTGGTGCAACATACATTTCCTGCTTCCATGGTGATTTAAGGAGGAGGGAGAGCGAAGCTGTTACAGGATTTTGTGAATCCCCTTGGAAGCAGTAGTGTTGTTAAGGAGGGAGAGCGGCTGATTCCACCTTCTTCATTTGCGATCTTGGTGCAACATACATTTCCTGCTTCATCCGCTAGAGTAGAGGTAAGTAGTAGTGTTGGAATTTATATAAACAAAAACAAAACCTTGATGCATGCGCTTGTCGTTTCTGATCACAAGCATGGTGCGCACAGACAACAAAGAGGTTTGAGGCAATCTATCCCTTGTTGAAGGAAGTAGCCCTTGCACCAGAGAAGGCGACAGGAAGCGACACAATGAAGCAGATATTCACGTTTTCATTGAGATTAGCTGGAGAAGGTGCTGGTAACAAACGAAAACCTTGAATCCTTGAGTAATCTACTTCCCTCTCTCTGTTTGCCAAATAGACTTGTAATGGATTACCGTTGTTACACAGGAAATCCTGTTCTAGCCAAGGAAGCTATAGCAATCGCTATCCGTTGCGTGAAAAAAAACGTTGGTTGCTTTAAGCACTGGGATAATCTCTATACGGAGAATATAAAAGCAAGTGTTGCTCTTCTTAAAAAGCTTGTAGACGACTGGAAGGATCATTCCATCAAACTATTATCTTCACCAAGTGATACTCTCGTTGTCAAGCGTACTATATATAGCTTCAGGGTGAAGGTAATGCCTCTCTTAGACTCGTCTAAGCTATAACTAACTTCACCCATATTTTCTTCTCTGACCTCACCTGCTATGTCTGTAGAACGATAAAGCCATCGCTGAAGGAGTAGCCAATTGTTTTCTTTACAAAGAAGCTGACAAGTCCTGCAAACTGATCTCGAGGAGACTCTCCCGTGGAAATGACGGTCTCAAAATAGCACCCCTTACCGCTATAACTATAGCAGCTGCAGGAGCCGCTGTGGGAGCCGCACTTGCTCTATCTTCCCATACCCATAAGCTCAAGAATTGGCTCTCTCCAAAACCCTCTTCCCTTATCTAGTTTCACTATCATCATGAACATCTTCATATGTACTCTGTGGCTTTGTTGTATATCTTTGATTTAAGATGCAATGACTTGTTTGATATTAGTAATGTATTAGCTACTTGTTGTAATCCCTTTCTTTGAAGCTATTATTATGATATTGCGAAGAGCATTATCTCTTATAATTTAAGATTCTGTTCTTGGAATAGAGATAGTAAATGATAGGATTTAGCATTACATACTCATAATTCTAGTTAAGAAAACTACGCCAACATTCCATTAGCCCATGGGCCTGTTTAATTTTGATACAGAGGGTATATATAGGATGTCCAATAATCACGCTATTCATCAATATAGGATGTTTCAATTCATACATTTGTGTGAGTCGGGATATTGAGCAATAAGAGTAATGTCCCAAACGTTGAACTCTAAGAGAGATGTCTCTCTGCTGCTGCTGCTCCTCGATGTCCAAGTGTCGATGCTGGAATGGAATCCACAATATGTGCAAGAACTAATCATAGTGGCTTCTATGGCTAGAGAACATATCGTCAAGCCTGATCACGAGATAAGTCCATATTAACTTAATAGGTAAGAAAACGAGTTCATGCAAAATGCCAATTATATTTTGAAAGTGATACACCTATATGCACCATTACATATCCATTTGTATTTAAGTCAAGTAAGAGATCAAAAATTTGCACAAGGAAATGGATTTGAGTCACTCACCATAATTATCTCAGATCTTGCGAAGCAAAGCACGATCACTCCAACAAGTTTTGTGAGTGTGATCCCACTGTCCCAAACAACATGTTTTCATTCATTAAGTCTCACAAATTTGACCACCAAACCAAAAAAGGTTAAAGAGTAGCAAGGGATTGCAAGATCCATCACCTGAAGACTGAAGCTCCCATGGTTTCAAGTGCCTCCCTTGCTCTTTGTTCTGTGTTCCCACTACTTATCTGCATTTAAAGTATGTTCTTCTCAAGATTAGATCCACAGAAGGTTGAAAAGCGACATTGGCTTGTTCTGCATCCGTAATTCCTCATAATCAAGAACTAATTGACAATTGTTTTTGCTACTACATGGCTATAAACTGCAGAAAAGTATAGTGTTTGGGGTAAGGTTACAAAAAGAATTGGCTTGTTCTTAGCAGGAAAGCATGTGATTGAGTTGGATGCCTAGAATCACCATCATACCCATAAAGGATGATTATCCCTTCAGTATGATAACTATTAACCTGCTTAGCTAGCATTCTTTTAACAAACAAAAATCGTTCCTAACTGGTTCATCCACCCAATTCATTAGTCGCCCCTTCTAAGTTTCCCCCAACATCAATAAGCAAACAAACACTAACCATTTTCTCGATGCATATCAATATCTCTACCATTCAAGTCCTTATTTGGCATATCTACTATTCGGCTTCTTTGGTCGCCCTGATCGTCTCGTTTCGCATCCTCCACTCGCTCCCGTGTCCGCATCATTTGGCTTAGCTGACTTCTCGCGGGATGACTCGCTTGCCACTGGCAGGACAACTGATATCTGACGACTTCCAGCAGGAAACAGTGTTGTAACATCGGAAGCTTCTGGCCAATTGGAGACTCCTGGAAGTGGATTAAACTCAGCAGAATAAACTCCAAGAAAACTCTCTGTCTTGTAGAAGTCATTTACATACTCCAAATGGTCATAGTTCAGCCTCCTGCAAACAGCTAACACATGCAAACACGGATACTTGTAAACTTGCCATGTCTGACACGTGCAAACTCGATCGCTGCAGTGAACAAAATATTTCTTGTTTCCAGTTTGCAGCACTTTTGTGACCTGAAACCTCCCTGCAGTCTGGTCTATAGGCAATACATCGAGTGTTCTAGAGGCTAACTTGTACTTCTCAAGCTTTTTCATGACATGTTTGGCATAGACTTCTCCTCTGTTCTTTAGAGACACTCCTCAAGAAGACCACGTTGAGATTTGAAAAGCTCTGCCAGGTGATCAAAAATTAGCAAGATGCAGGCTGTGATTGGAAGATCAAGAGCTTTGTTTATGAAACCATATGTCTTAGATATTTTCTTTGTTGTCATGATCCCAAATCTCAGCCCACCATCATCGTAAGCCAGGGCCCACTGATGTGGAGGTATTTTGGCTAACCATTTTCGAGCCTCCAAATTCATCTTTTTGATTTTCTTCAAGTACTTCACGAACTTTGATACGTGCTTCGTAGATCCCGCCTTGTAAACAAACTCTGTCATGAGATTGTTATGAAAGACTTCATAAAATTTTAAGCACATATGCCTAAGACAGAACCGGTGATGTGCCCACTGACACTCACGCTCCTTAACAACTGCAACTATGTCAGGATCCGGACTCGTTATTAGACAAGTGCCTTCCCTTTGTGTTACTTTCTTTCTGATGCATGCAAATAACCAACGCCATGTATCAGCTGACAAACTTCCTTTGGTAATAATTGCAAACGCAATGGTTAAGTATCAGTGACAAAGAGAGTGAAGCTGTTATCTACGTCTTGATTCGCAGTGGTCTCTATATTTGAGTAACACTGCAAAAAAAAAAAAAAAAAAAGAAAACAGATGCTTTTGTTAGAGGAAAGTATCTGCTTGTTGTTGTTTTATCTACTATAATCAGCTAATAGACTCAAAATGCAAACATCATCCATAGCTATTTCTGATTTCTCACTACGCATTTATCAACACATATCCTTCTTCCTATTTTTGCTATACATATGAATCATTCTTATTGTAACCATCTCTAACTGTTCACAAGGCTGTAGTATTAGAATGTACTCAAAAGAGTTTAAAAAAAAAAACAAAAAAAGGAAAGCAATCAAACTCGCCTCTCTAATCTTGACCCAATTCATAGAAACCTTCTTCTAATAGCAACCCCATTATTTTGCTTCTCCAATTCTCTTGAAGGATACAGCCCAAAATCAGATTCCAATTCCACCATCACCGCCGGAAATCGGATTCCTAGACTCCGATGAAAGAGTGGCGGGAGACTGTACCAGACACAGCTCAGTTAAGATCATAGCAGCCACGTCGGAAACGGAGAGCTTGGAGACGATGGCCAGAAGGAGAGATTTTTAACGAGTAAATGCTTTGAGATTTGAGACGAGGAGAGAAGATGAAACAGAGAATAAACGGCACGATTAGATTTCAAAGCCAAAACCGAATTTGGACCAAATCCTAATTTTGTTAAACCGGATTAGATGTACCAAAATTCATTCGGTTATTTCCGGTCAAGCTTTTTTCTTTGTAGCTTCGGGTTCGTTTCTGTTCAAGTTCAAGTGATTTGTTTAGCTTGCTTTAAGACTTTTGAAGTTTACCACCAAAATTATCTGATACAGAATTCATTTGGTTAACCGCTATTGTTATTCTTAGTGCATTCATTGACATAATACACGGATTGAAGTTGGCAAATTCCGAAATTTGTCTCCCCCATCGGGGATCAGTGCAGGGCCTTTAGGGTCGTGGGTTTGCTGGAATATTTAGAAATCAAGAAATCAAAGTGTCTTTAATGATCGCTTGTTTACTGCACAATTGACCATGACAAAAGCTATCGCGGATGCCAAGGAGTGGTTTACAGCTCAGAAGCCTTCCCTAGCTATACCGAGTCCCAGGCAAAGGAGAGCTACTCCAGAGTTCACTAGATCGCCGGGGTAAGTATGGCTAGTACCTCAGATGCTGCTTGGAGGGCAGGGTTAAGAGTTGCGGGGCTTGGTTGAACACAAACCTTCTTATCGTCTGGGGTTCTCACTCAACATTCTGCTATTTGTGAGAATGTATCTTCAGCTCTAATGGCGGAAAGCCTTTCGTGTAGAGCTGCAATTCAGGATGCGATGAGGATGGGAGTCGAGCATTTCTATATTGAATCGGGTTGTCTACAATTGGTTGGAGCGATTAGCTCTCGATCAATTCTTTTGGAAGTTCATGGGGTCTTATCGGATATCTTACTTGGAGCGGATAGTTTTCTTAGTTTTACCTGTCGCTATATCCCACGAGCAGCAAATGTATCAGCTGACTCTGTTGCGAAGCGTTGTTTAAGTTTGTATGAGGGCAACTTTGCTCTATTTATAAAAAGTTTTGGGTGCACACAAAAAAGAAAAAAAATAATAATATTGAATGATAATTTGCTAAGTTTTATTTCTTGTTGTCAAATAAAGGAAAGAGATTATAGCTTTTTAGACTTTGGTCTTTAATTTTAATTTTTCTGTTTTCAAATAAGTCAAATGAATTTACAAATATTTATTAATAAAATTATCATATTTTAATTAAAATTAAAACTCATTAACAAAGTATATGTATCAGATCATAGATATCAAACTTTGGTCTGTCAATATATTAAAATTAGTTTTATAACAACTAGCAGTATATATAATAATGTTTCTTGAATTTTTTCTATAAAGCATTTTCCTTTAATAAATGGAAATTAGTCTATGTAAAAAAGAAAGAAAATTTGAGGGGAAAAAACCTAAACAATAGCTTTTGTACATTTTTTTTAAACATTGGCTACGAAAATTAAAGACGGGTTTCTCTGATATTTAGAGAAACCTAGATGTTGGTTTTTGTTTGTAGATCTTTCTCTATTAAACCAGATTGATAATATGATTTAAATAAAAACCACTTATTGCCTATCTAATCTTTTGTTTGTGTCAACAAGTACTGCTAAATAAAAATGGTTGAATAAACATATAATTAATGTTAGCCTGGGTTGGGTATGCCCATTGTCGATGGTATATTAGAGACTGTTCATGTATGTAACATGCATGATATATTCATTCGGATAGAGCATATTTCATCATTAACTACTTTGCACCAAATTGTGCACATTGAGTGTCATAAAGTGATCTATTTGTTTCTACTTCCCGCTAAAGCATTCTGTAATATATATAGCTTGCCTTGTTATAGTAAAATTTTGAAACATTTTAATTTCCAATTATGTGTGTTAAAATAGGCGACATTTTATTTTCCAAATATATGTACTATAGGCGTAATATATAGTGTTTCTGCAACCGTACGTAACTAATATGCATCTCTTTTCAATAATTAACCAACACAATGCTTTTTCTCAATGGATATGATTGGGCTCATGATATTTCTTTGATAAATAAGCCAAGTTTTCTCACACAAAGCGAATTAAAGATCAAAATAATTGTCTTATTTCCATTGTTCTACGTACCATATCCTATTCACACAGTTACACGACTTTCTATTAGCACTGTTCATATATTAAAAGTTTTATCTCTAGGCTTCACTGATTTGTTGTTTTTGTTTCGTATAGTAGTAACTATGCTATAGCTTGTCCGACGTTTTTATCAATTATAAAAGGATAGTATGCATATAACTTAAGTGGATTTAGCTTTCAACAGCGTAGAACACATTATGAGAGATCATACCAACATCTGCTTGGATAAATACGAACAGAATGTTTTTTCAGCAAATAAATAAAAATATGATAACAACAATAGTTGGATAAGATTCATCATCCCTGGTTTATCTCTTACATGCTTGTGAGAACTGGAATCGATTTTCTCCTTCCGAAGTGGTTCGAATGTGGAGGAGCTTATCACCGTTTAGAAGTTCCGAACTGGATTCGAGAGAGTTTTTGAGAGTGTATTGTATTGCCTCTTTTGGAAAATGTTTTTCACCCCCTTACAAAAGACTCCCCCCTTACATATTTATACCGACCAATTTATTACCTAATTAATGCATAATTAATAGGGCATGATTTGCGTGTCCTAATTAATCGTCTTGAATGCGGGAATCTTTGACCAAGCCCAAGCTGCGAGCTGACCAACGCGAAGCATCCTCGTGCTCTCTTCCTTTCTCCGGGCCTGATGGACCGATCAGTAATACGCTCTTGGCCCATTAGACGTGCCCGGCCTAGGCCCTTTGCCTATTGCCCGAGATGACAGATCGTGGGTACAACAGTTGCCCCCCAAGTCTCCCGAGCTGAGCAGTTCGGGGGACTTTTGACCTTCAAGCGATCAATTTCGGGAAACTGAATATTCCCCAAATCTCCACGATTTGATCGTGGTGATGATAAGATTTGCCTTCCCGAACAAGCCTCGGGGCCCACTAGGTGGCGTGTTAGCTATAAGAGAGAGAGAGAGCGGTGCGAGACCTTTCACTTCCCCAGGCAATCATTGTTCCCGGCTCCGTGTATAAAGGTAACCTCACCCGACTTCTCCCTTCCACTTTTAATTCTCAGTTTGTCTCTTCTTTTTGCTCTGCGATTTCTCTCTTCTCCTGTTAGTCTCTTTTCTTTCGCCGGAAAGCTCTTCATCCTCCCTCCTCTTCTCACACATATTACTCGGAAGATATGTCTCCTCCAAAATCTTCATCGGGTAAAGCCGTGAAACCTTTGATTCCGGGCGTTTACGGCCCTCACCAGCCATCAATTCTCTCGGCGGACAATATAGCCGAGATTAGAGGGTCCACTGGGATTCCGCCGGAGATCGAGATTAAGTTTCCGGAGGCTCACGAGTCCCCGGAGAGTCCTCCCCCAGGGTATTGCTGCGCGTTTGAGATATTCTTTTCTGCGTGCGGTTTGTCGTTTCCCCTCCCCGAACTCATCGTAAAGATGATGTTCGAACTGGGCTTCGCTCTCCCCCAGATATGCCCGAACTTCGTGCGAACCGTCATGTGTCTTCAAACTCTGGGGGAAGAGTTTGACTACAAACTATCCCTGGCCGACTTTCTTCAAGTGTATACGGTGAAGACAGGTCGCACCAAGGGCACGCTCTACGTAAGTCCGCTTTCCGGACTGAAGGTCTTCGACGACCTTCCTGAGAAGGACGAGAAGTGGCGGAAGTCTTACTTTTTCTTCCCGGTCAACGAGCTCACTTTTGGCCACCTCGCAAGTTCACACATATCGAAGTGGACTTCGAAAATTGGTAGAACGGTGCTCTTAGTTAGGTGTCCTTAATATATTACTTTTCTTTTTGTTACTTACTCCTTGTCGTTCCTGTCTCAGATCACTTCGAGCGCGGGTTGCTTTGCCCTACTTTCGCAGAGTTTTTCTCGCGGTTCTGCAGCCAGGGTCAGATCGCTTGGGACTCATTCTCGTGCGAAAGGATTAGAGAATCTTCAGCGCGGCTTAGGGGACGTTCTCTCGTTTGCCCCAACCCCATAAGCACTTCGGAGATGAATTATAGAGAGGAAAGGGCCTGTCGACTCGCTGAGAAGGAGGCGAAGTTAACATGGCGGCAGCGCTCGCCGAGGGCAAAGCTCGCCTCCTTAAGAAGTCTGGTCCCTCTACCACTGAGGTAGACGGGACTTCGGCACCCCCTGCTGGCCCTTCCGAGCCTCTTACGGGGGCTTCCGGGCCCCAGCCCAGTTCGCCCGGGCCTGCCGTAATTGTCGTAGCGGACTCCAGTGACGAGCCGCGAGAGGTTATAACTCCCTCCGTCGAGGTCAGCTCCCAGCGGGCGGGCTTGTCCAAAAAGAGGAAGGAACCTGAGACTTCCTCGTCTTTTCGTGAGAAGAGCCGAGCTCGGACTGGTTCGTCAGGAGACGAGCAAAGTAAATCCAGCTCGAAAGATAGGGGTCCTTCCTCGGAGAGGAGGTCTAAGGAAGTTCCTTCTACAAAGGAATCCGGGGTAATGATAACTCGAGGTTTTTTTTTTTTGGGTCTCGGGGACCAAGTAAAATAACATTTCTCGAACATTTCAGCTCCCCCTGCATCCCCAGTTGACCTGATGAGGAGCTATACTCGGCCAGGAGTTCGGGTTCCGGCGTTTGCGGACATGTCCGAGCTCAACCGCGCGAACTTCTTCCGTTTTGCAGACAAGATTGGCGAGGTTAGTGACACATACTTCCTCAATTTTGGTTTTCCCTTACCTCCTTCGCCTTTTTTAACAAACCGCGCTTTCCCAGCTAATGATCGAGTTCAACTCTTCGGTGGCGTCTTATGAAGGTAAGTTGTTTGCCTCTCCTTCATCTTCCGAGGTGAGCCTTCTCCGGGAAAAGATTGCTGACCTGGAAGCCCAAGTGAAGGAGTATGCCAGACTAGAAGCCGAAAACACTTCTACCGTGGAGAGAGCCGAACAGATCTGGGCTCGGATGAAGAAAGCCGAGGTACAGGTGCTCGACCTCGGAATTGCCAACAAAGACCTCCGAGACAAGCTAAAGAAGGCGGGGGACCTCTACTACGAGGCCGCGGAGGATGCGAAGGCGGCAAAGAATAGGTTGCACGAGATCGAGCTCCGCAACCAGCTACTCGAAGCTGGCAATACCTGCGAGATTGAGAGGGTGCGGAGAGAAGAAAGGCAAGAAATGAGGCGAACTCTCCGTCCATTAGTCGAGGAGGTGAAAGTCACTTTTGAAGAGAGGGAGAAGCTGGCCCCAGCCAAGATCCGAGCCGTTGAGATCAGGGCTAACCGGATGTTGATCGAGGAGATCTCGAGGGGAGAGATCCAAGACATGGAAGCCGAGCTCGGGCTCCTGAAAGCTGACGAGGAGGAGGCCGACGAAAAGGTTTCGAAGGTAACTCTCCGTGACCTCGACCTCTCTCAATTTTCGGACCTTTTGGCGGATACGCCCGATCTTTTGTGCAGTGAACACCCTTCGAGCATTACAATCGACGAGTCCGGCACTAATCTCGGGCAAATGTCGAATCAGGGGATGGACGACTTTCTGGCGAACACCAAGTCGGTAGAGGAGCTTGAAGAGATGGGACTGGCCCTTTATGAAGCGGCATCGGACCCCGCTCCCTATACTCAGTAATTTCTATATCGGGGTTGTTTTGGCACGGGTTGCCCTCCTGTTTGTCGTATTTATTTTTAGACTTGCTTTGAAGTGTTTTGGTCAAGGTGACCACTCCGTCTTCAAAAAATTTTTGCTTTTGTCATGATAAATGCGAACTTCATATCCGCAATCTTTGTTTGAAAAGATGATACGAGCAGAAATGAACACGAAGTAAGAACTTCGGTTTAAGAGTTCGCAAAAGTGACACCCCAACTTTAGTAAGGCTGAGTACGAAGTGAACACCTCGGTTTAGATTAGAATTTTGCGAAACTAAGCTCCGACTTTAATAAGTAAAGCTGAGTACGAAGTGAGAACTTCGGTTTAGGTTAGAGTTTCGCAAAACCAAGCTTCGACTTAAAGTAAAGCTGAATACGAAGTAAGAACTTCGGTTTAGACTTGCGAAGTTGAACCTCGGCCTTAAATGATATATGCGAAGTCTGACTTCGGTGTGTGTTGTTTTTTTTTTTTTTTTTTTTTTTTTTTTTTTAAATATATGCGAAGTAGGACTTCGGTTTTGATTTTTTTTTTTTTATATATATTTTTTTTTTGAACCATTATTAATAAAAAAGTTTAAGAAAACTTTAGATTTTATTAATATGGATAGCTGGACCCGAAGTGGGCTGCCTACGTACCCTTATCGGGATCAAACTAAACGTAGTTCGATACAAAAGATTAACTGTAAACTGAGTTTAAGGGGTAAGGAATTCACGGACCTCGGGACTGGTTTTCCCTCTGAATCCTCGAGCTGATACACCCCATTTCGCACCTCGCGAGTAATTCTGTACGGTCCTTCCCAGTTAATTTCCAGCTTCCCTGCATTGAGCTCCTCGGTGTTCTCGTGAACTTTTCGGAGGACTAGGTCGCCAACTGCCAAGGGCCTGCCTCGGATTTTGGAGTTATAGTACTGAGCTACTGCGTTCTGGTAATTCTGGATCCGAACTAAGGCCTGGTCCCGACGGTCATTGATTGTGTCGAGAGTATCCTGTAGGTATTCCTCATTTTCCTCAGCTCGGAATGGGTTCAGTGAGGTACGGACTCCAGGGACCTCTATGTCAGCTGGGACTACGGCATCAACTCCGTAAACCAGGGAGAAAGGTGTTTCATTAGTGGCCCGGCGAGGTGTTGTTCGAATTGCCCAAAGAACGCCTTGCAGTTCGTCTGGCCAGCGCCCTTTGCGAGAATCGAGCCGTTTCTTCAAGTTAGCAAGAATGACCTTATTCATCGCCTCGGCTTGCCCATTACCTTGCGGGTAACGAGGAGTTGCCTTATTGAGTCGAATCTTCCACTTCGTGCAAAACTCTTCGAACTTCGAGGAGATGAACTGTGGGCCATTGTCCGTGACGATTTCGCGGGAAACACCGTAGCGATAAATTATACTTTTCAGCACGAACTGTTCCACTTCTTCACTTGTTACCTTAACGTAGGTCGCTGCCTCGACCCATTTGGAGAAATAATCGGTAAGAGCGAGCACGTACTGAACTCCTCCTGGTCCCCGATGCAATGGACCAATGATTTCCATAGACCACCTCATGAATGGGTAAGGTGCGGACACCAAAGACAGGAGCTCGGTAGGCTGGTGGATTGACGGGGCGTGCTTTTGGCACTTCTCACAAGCTCGAGAATAATTTTCGCAGTCCGTGACCATAGTGGGCCAGAAGTAGCCTTGCCTTTTGATTTTGAAAGCCAGAGTCCGACCTCCGGAGTGATTCCCATTGGGACCGTCATGAACAGCTCGCATTAGCATCGCAGACTCTTTACCGGCAACACATGTTAGATAAGGACCAGCTACACTTCGGCGTAAGAGTATTCCGTTGTAGATGCAATACCGTGCACTGACAATCTTGAGTTTCCTGGCCGCCCATTTGTCAGCTGGGAGTTCCTCTTTTTGCAAGTAAGCCCAGATCGGGCTCCGCCAATCACCTGCCCCCCAGCTGTTAGAACTCGCACTGCCCGAAGTAGTATGTGGGATAACAGCTTGATTGTCAACTGATGAGCTCGACGATTCCGGAGTTTGACTCGCGTCTAGTTCAGCCAGAGGTGGGTGAACTTCCATCGGAGTAGGCATAGTGGGGGCTGGATCCTCCGATGGCAAAGAGTCCGCAGTCGCCTCGCGAGCTGCCTCCTTAGCAGCCAACTTTTTTTTATTTGCCCGGGTGACGACATTCGAGCTCTCTAGACGGATGCTTGGAAACTGGATGACTTCGACGGGGATAATCCTAGTCATCGCAGGATCCGAAGTGGATGCCAGAGATGCTAAAGCGTCCGCAGCGGAATTTTCACTTCGCGGGATCTTAGTGATTTCAAAATCCTCGAATTTAGCGACTAACTCTCGAGCTGTGGACAAATAAGCCTCCATACGACCATCCTTTGTTTCGTACTCCCCCAAAAACTGGTTGGTGACCAGCTGCAAATCGCAAAAAGTTCGGAGTCGTCGGACTCCAATCCCTACTGCGAGGCGTAAACCAGCAAGGAAGGATTCATACTCGGCTTCATTGTTTGACGCGCTGAAAGCCAAGCGAAATGACTGCTCGATTACTTCGCCAATAGGAGAAGTGAGGCGGACCCCAATTCCTGCTCTCGATCTGGAGGAAGCGCCGTCAACATACAACGTCCATGGGACTTCAACGTTGTCGCTAATTGAAGTGGCTAGTGGGAGTTCGATCAAAAAATCAGCCAGCACTTGCGCCTTAGCACAGGTTCGAGTCCGGAACTCGATGTCGTATTCACTCAACTCGACAGACCATTTAGCTAGTCTCCCGGACTGGCTCGGACTATGTAACGCCGTCCGAAGTGGTTGCGTCGTCAGGATTATGATTGTATGGGACTGGAAGTAAGGTCGCAGCTTTCTTGCCGAAGTGACAACTTCTAGGGCCAATTTCTCCATCATAGGGTACCTGGACTCCGCCCCTGTAAATGACTTACTGACATAGTAAATTGGTCGCTGCTCCCCCCTTTCCTCCCGAACCAAGACTCCGCTGACTGCACTGTCCGAGACAGCTACGTAAAGAAAGAGTGGCTCACCGAACTCGGGCTTAGCCAAGACCGGTGGTTCAGACAGATAGGCTTTGAGCTGAGCGAACGCCTCTTCGCACTTCGCATCCCATAAGAAGTTTTTTCTCCCTTTTCGCAACAGCTGGTAGAACGGGAGGCATTTGTCCGTAGATCGAGAGATGAAGCGGTTGAGGGCTGCGATCCGTCCATTAAGGCGTTGCACTTCGCGTAAAGTCCTAGGAGAACTTATAGACAAGAAAGCATTAATCTGCCTCGGATTCGCTTCGATTCCTCTTTCTGTGACGATATACCCCAAAAACTCCCCTGATGGGACTGCAAAAGTGCATTTCGTGGGGTTAAGCTTCATCTCGAACTGATTCAGGATGTCGAAGCAAACTTTCAGATCCGCGAGATGCGAACTAGCTTCCATTGATTTTACCAGCATGTCATCGATGTAGACTTCCATGGTCTTTCCGAGCTGGTGTTCGAACATACGGTTTACCAGCCTCTGGTAAGTTGCTCCCGCATTCTTTAACCCAAAAGGCATCACCTTGTAACAATAAATCCCGCTGTCCGTAATGAATGCAGTCTTCTCCTGGTCATCCGGGTTCATAAGGATTTGGTTGTAGCCGGAGAAGGCATCCATGAAAGACATCAGCTCGTGACCCGAAATGGACTCGACTAGCCTGTCGATATGCGGAAGTGGAAAGCTATCCTTGGGGAATGCCTTGTTCAGGTCGGTGAAATCAACGCAAACTCGTGATTTTCCATTCTTTTTTTTGACTATCACCGTGTTTGCGAGCCATTCAGAATACTTCACTTCGCGTATCTGTCCCGCCTTCAGTAGACGTTCTACCTCTTTGTTGACGATTTCAGCTCGCTCAGGACCCAGCTTCCTTCGCTTCTGCTTTACAGGTCGGAACGTCGGGTCCACATTCAGCTCGTGGGAGATAACTTCTGGACTGATACCGGGCATCTCGTCTACGGACCACGCGAAGGTGGCCATATTTTCTTTTAGGAAGGTTATCAGACTGGCGCGGAGCTCGCTATCCAATCCCCCTCCGATCTTGATTTCTTGATCCGGAAAACTATCATTGATAAAAATGGACTCAGTGAGGTCACCTTTTAGCTGCGTCCAAACTAGATTCTTCGGGACCTCGAGCTGTGGTTGCTATTGAACCAGGAGTTTGTGACTTGCGAGATAGCAGCTCCTTGCCGTCCTTTGGCTTCCCAGAATTTCCCGGACTCCTTGCGGGGTTGGAAATTTGACGCACTGATGGTACGTCGAGGCCACTGCCTTCATCTGGTAGAGCCAGGGAGTTCCCAAAATAACGTTATAGGCCGCAGGTCGGTCGAAAACCGTGAACTCCACCATTTTAACCACTCCTTGAGTGGACACCGGTAGTGTTATCGTGCCCAAAGACATTGACGTCTCGCTAGTGAACGAGACCAAAGGTGAGGGCGGTCCTACGATGTGTTCTTTCCCGATCCCCATTCTAGCGAGCGTCTCGAGGAAAATCAAGTCTACCAAACTCCCAGTGTCAATTAGGATTCGGCAGACCTCGTGGTTCGCCACGTCAAGTGAAAGACGAGTGCGTCATCGTGTAGAGTGTCCAGCTCCTCAGTTTCCTTCTCGGAGAAAGAAACCTCAGGTAGATCGCTTGCCGCAACCCTAGCGCGCTTTGGCTAGGGGCTAGCGAGCTTCCGCTGATGGTCTTTGATCGCGGTGATGGAGTTACGAAAGAGGCGCGATCCCCCCATTATCACGTCGATTCTTTTCTTGGGGGTTTCATTGCCATCAGACTGCTTCGGTTTCTTTGAAGGTGGGGCATCTTCGTCCACCCCGGGAGTCACTTTCTACTCCAACTCCTCGATTGTTACATTTGGCATTTCTCCCGCCACATACTTTTCTGCGAGGAGGTGCATCAGCTTCTTGCAGTCACGAGTGGAATGACTATTGGTTTTGTGGAGCTCGCAATACGTGTCCTCATCTCGGACCCACTTGTTACTTGGGAGTACATCGCTCTTGGAGCGCGGTGAAAATAGAGGTTTGGACGGTGAATTCTTTGGAGAATTCTTTTTAGGAGATTGAGTGACTGCGAACGTGCTAGGCCCGGACTTTGGAGTCGTAGGTGGAGTTTTCTTGGCAGGCGCTTCAAACCGTGGTTTTCCTGTAGTCGAAGCGTTTTGTTTTTGCGCAGCGGCAATTTTGTCTTCCTCTGCGACTATCCAGTTCGATGCCCGGTGTAACGCGTCCTGAATGGTTGGGAACCGATTCACGGATAACTCTTCGCGGAAGCGAGATTTGTGCCAGAGGCCGTTTTTTAAGCGCAGCCAGGGCTGTGGAGTCCGAGAGTCCTGGAATCTTGACCTGGATTTCCTTGAACTTTGTTATGTAAGACCGGAGAGATTCTCCACCCTTTTGGCTTAAGTTCCAAAGCTGAGCATCTGTCACCGCGGTTTCGATTAAGCTAGAATACTGCTTGACGAACGAGGTTGACAGTTCAGTGAAATTTGTTATGGAGCCGGCTGCTAAAGACGCGAACCAAAGTAGTACTGGTCCACAAAACGTTTCTGCGAACAGCTTGCAGTACCCAGCGTCAGCTTCGTGAGGCTCGAGGTCCACCCGACTAGCTGTCAACATGAAAGTCTTGAGATGATTGGTCGGATCCCCCTTTTCCTTCGTAGCTCGAGAACTTAATTTTGCCAGTATCTTTGATGTGGACTCGGGCTATTTGATCGGAAAAAGGAGTTCGCCTCGACTCCTCGATCACTCGAAAGATATCCGGAGCTGAAGTGGTTGCACTGTGCATCGCAGACCGCATGTCCCGGATTTCGCTCTGCATGCGGAAGATCTCGGGATTGGTAACATACTCCGGAGTCGAAGTGTTTTCATCCACAGGGAGAGGAAGACGGACTGGGACCTCGAAAGATCTGGCGACACCGGGCTGAACCGGAGTGTGGCCATCGCCAACCAGCGATGGCACTGTTTGCGTGTTGACTTGAGGTGGGAATGAATCTCCCGGAGTGACATTTGTTGCTGCCACCTACGAGGTGGAAGGTGGAGTAACACCGGAAAAATCCAAAGCACGTCGACGTGGGTTTTGGTCGGAGGACAAGAGATCAACCCGATCGGCGTACGCGCGGTGGGAGGCTGAGAGGTCAGCTACGGACGTCGTGACTTCCTCCAAACGGGTGGAGACCTCACCCTCCAGGCTGTCAAAACGTTCGGTAAGAGCGGCGGAGGCGGCTTGCTGACGATTGGACTTCTCAGACAAGTCCTGCAAGAGCTTCTGAATCACCTCCAGGGATGCCTGACTGGGAGAGTTGGTTGCCATAGCGGTGGTTGTGTGTAGTGGATTTGTATATGAAGTCGGAACTAATGAGAGTCAGGCGATAACTCCCCTCCTTCTAGCGCCAAATGTGTGAACTGGAATCGATTTTCTCCTTCCGAAGTGGTTCGAATGTGGAGGAGCTTATCACCGTTTAGAAGTTCCGAACTGGATTCGAGAGAGTTTTTGAGAGTGTATTGTATTGCCTCTTTTGGAAAATGTTTTTCACCCCCTTACAAAAGACTCCCCCCTTACATATTTATACCGACCAATTTATTACCTAATTAATGCATAATTAATAGGGCATGATTTGCGTGTCCTAATTAATCGTCTTGAATGCGGGAATCTTTGACCAAGCCCGAGCTGCGAGCTGACCAACGCGAAGCATCCTCGTGCTCTCTTCCTTTCTCCGGGCCTGATGGGCCGATCAGTAATACGCTATTGGCCCATTAGACGTGCCCGGCCTAGGCCCTTTGCCTATTGCTCGAGATGACAGATCGTGGGTACAACAATGCTCTAGTTTGCTTTTCTATTCATACCAACTCTGACGAAGTCTGAGTAGAAAGGGATCATATATACATTTTCTGGCTGGTTCATAGTAAGGTAAGACATATTCACTCTTGATCAAATATTGATAGTTGTTGCGACTCATGTTGTAGAGACCG
>NC_141889.1:27226730-27271664 GCF_030686135.1 Camelina sativa | reverse complement strand
TTCCTTCTACAAAGGAATCCGGGGTAATGATAACTCGAGGTTTTTTTTTTTTTGGGTCTCGGGGACCAAGTAAAATAACATTTCTCGAACATTTCAGCTCCCCCTGCATCCCCAGTTGACCTGATGAGGAGCTATACTCGGCCAGGAGTTCGGGTTCCGGCGTTTGCGGACATGTCCGAGCTCAACCGCAGCGAACTTCTTCCGTTTTGCAGACAAGATTGGCGAGGTTAGTGACACATACTTCCTCAATTTTGGTTTTCCCTTACCTCCTTCGCCTTTTTTAACAAACCGCGCTTTCCCAGCTAATGATCGAGTTCAACTCTTCGGTGGCGTCTTATGAAGGTAAGTTGTTTGCCTCTCCTTCATCTTCCGAGGTGAGCCTTCTCCGGGAAAAGATTGCTGACCTGGAAGCCCAAGTGAAGGAGTATGCCAGACTAGAAGCCGAAAACACTTCTACCGTGGAGAGAGCCGAACAGATCCGGGCTCGGATGAAGAAAGCCGAGGTACAGGTGCTCGACCTCGGAATTGCCAACGAAGACCTCCGAAGACAAGCTAAAGAAGGCGGGGGACCTCTAATACGAGGCCGCGAGGATGCGAAGGCGGCAAAGAATAGGTTGCACGAGATCGAGCTCCGCAACCAGCTACTCGAAGCTGGCAATACCTGCGAGATTGAGAGGGTGCGGAGAGAAGAAAGGCAAGCAATGAGGCGAACTCTCCGTCCATTAGTCGAGGAGGTGAAAGTCACTTTTGAAGAGAGGGAGAAGCTGGCCCCAGCCAAGATCCGAGCCGTTGAGATCAGGGCTAACCGGATGTTGATCGAGGAGATCTCGAGGGGAGAGATCCAAGACATGGAAGCCGAGCTCGGGCTCCTGAAAGCTGACGAGGAGGAGGCCGACGAAAAGGTTTCGAAGGTAACTCTCCGTGACCTCGACCTCTCTCGATTTTCGGACCTTTTGGCGGATACGCCCGATCTTTTGTGCAGCGAACACCCTTCGAGCATTACAATCGACGAGTCCGGCACTAATCTCGGGCAAATGTCGAATCAGGGGATGGACGACTTTCTGGCGAACACCAAGTCGGTAGAGGAGCTTGAAGAGATGGGACTGGCCCTTTATGAAGCGGCATCGGACCCCGCTCCCTATACTCAGTAATTTCTATATCGGGTTGTTTTTGGCACGGGTTGCCCTCCTGTTTGTCGTATTTATTTTTAGACTTGCTTTGAAGTGTTTTGGTCAAGGTGACCACTCCGTCTTCAAAATTTTTTTGCTTTTGTCATGATAAATGCGAACTTCATATCCGCAATCTTTGTTTGAAAAGATGATACGAGCAGAAATGAACACGAAGTAAGAACTTCGGTTTAAGAGTTCGCAAAAGTGACACCCAACTTTAGTAAGGCTGAGTACGAAGTGAACACCTCGGTTTAGATTAGAATTTTGCGAAACTAAGCTCCGACTTTAATAAGTAAAGCTGAGTACGAAGTGAGAACTTCGGTTTAGGTTAGAGTTTCGCAAAACCAAGCTTCGACTTAAAGTAAAGCTGAATACGAAGTAAGAACTTCGGTTTAGACTTGCGAAGTTGAACCTCGGCCTTAAATGATATATGCGAAGTCTGACTTCGGTGTGTGTTGTTTTTTTTTTTTTTTTTTTTTTTTTTTTTTTAAATATATGCGAAGTAGGACTTCGGTTTTGATTTTTTTTTTTATATATATTTTTTTTTTGAACCATTACTAATAAAAAAGTTTAAGAAAACTTTAGATTTTATTAATATGGATAGCTGGACCCGAAGTGGGCTGCCTACGTACCCTTATCGGGATCAAACTAAACGTAGTTCGATACAAAAGATTAACTGTAAACCTGAGTTTAAGGTGTAAGGAATTCCAGGACCTCGGGACTGGTTTTCCCTCTGAATCTCGAGCTGATACACCCCATTTCGCACCTCGCGAGTAATTCTGTACGGTCCTTCCAGTTAATTTCCAGCTTCCCTGCATTGAGCTCCTCGGTGTTCTCGTGAACTTTTCGGAGGACTAGGTCGCCAACTGCCAAGGGCCTGCCTCGGATTTTGGAGTTATAGTACTGAGCTACTGCGTTCTGGTAATTCTGGATCCGAACTAAGGCCTGGTCCCGACGGTCATTGATTGTGTCGAGGAGTATCCTGTAGGTATTCTCATTTTCCTCAGCTCGGAATGGGTTCAGTGAGGTACGGACTCCAGGGACCTCTATGTCAGCTGGACTACGGCATCAACTCCGTAAACCAGGGAGAAAGGTGTTTCATTAGTGGCCCGGCGAGGTGTTGTTCGAATTGCCCAAAGAACGCCTTGCAGTTCGTCTGGCCAGCGCCCTTTGCGAGAATCGAGCCGTTTCTTCAAGTTAGCCAAGAATGACCTTATTCATCGCCTCGGCTTGCCCATTACCTTGCGGGTAACGAGGAGTTGCCTTATTGAGTCGAATCTTCCACTTCGTGCAAAACTCTTCGAACTCGAGGAGATGAACTGTGGGCCAATGTTCCGTGACGATTTCGCGGGAAACACCGTAGCGATAAATTAACTTTTCAGCACGAACTGTTCCACTTCTTCACTTGTTACCTTAACGTAGGTCGCTGCCTCCACCCATTTGGAGAAATAATCGGTAAGAGCGAGCACGTACTGAAGCACGTACTGAACTCCTCCTGGTCCCCGATGCAATGGACCAATGATTTCCATAGACCACCTCATGAATGGGTAAGGTGCGGACACCAAAGACAGGAGCTCGGTAGGCTGGTGGATTGACGGGGCGTGCTTTTGGCACTTCTCACAAGCTCGAGAATAATTTTCGCAGTCCGTGACCATAGTGGGCCAGAAGTAGCCTTGCCTTTTGATTTTGAAAGCCAGAGTCCGACCTCCGGAGTGATTCCCATTGGGACCGTCATGAACAGCTCGCATTAGCATCGCAGACTCTTTACCGGCAACACATGTTAGATAAGGACCAGCTACACTTCGGCGTAAGAGTATTCCGTTGTAGATGCAATACCGTGCACTGACAATCTTGAGTTTCCTGGCCGCCCATTTGTCAGCTGGGAGTTCCTCTTTTTGCAAGTAAGCCCAGATCGGGCTCCACCAATCACCTGCCGCCCAGCTGTTAGAACTCGCACTGCCCGAAGTAGTATGTGGGATAACAGCTTGATTGTCAACTGATGAGCTCGACGATTCCGGAGTTTGACTCGCGTCTAGTTCAGCTAGAGGTGGGTGAACTTCCATCGGAGTAGGCATAGTGGGGGCTGGATCCTCTGATGGCAAAGAGTCCGCAGTCGCCTCGCGAGCTGCCTCCTTAGCAGCCAACTTTTTTTATTTGCCCGGGTGACGACATTCGAGCTCTCTAGACGGATGCTTGGAAACTGGATGACTTCGACGGGGATAATCCTAGTCATCGCAGGATCCGAAGTGGATGCCAGAGATGCTAAAGCGTCCGCAGCGGAATTTTCACTTCGCGGGATCTTAGTGATTTCAAAATCCTCGAATTTAGCGACTAACTCTCGAGCTGTGGACAAATAAGCCTCCATACGACCATCCTTTGTTTCGTACTCCCCCAAAAACTGGTTGGTGACCAGCTGCAAATCGCAAAAAGTTCGGAGTCGTCGGACTCCAATCCCTACTGCGAGGCGTAAACCAGCAAGGAAGGATTCATACTCGGCTTCATTGTTTGACGCGCTGAAAGCCAAGCGAAATGACTGCTCGATTACTTCGCCAATAGGAGAAGTGAGGCGGACCCCAATTCCTGCTCTCGATCTGGAGGAAGCGCCGTCAACATACAACGTCCATGGGACTTCAACGTTGTCGCTAATTGAAGTGGCTAGTGGGAGTTCGATCAAAAAATCAGCCAGCACTTGCGCCTTAGCACAGGTTCGAGTCCGGAACTCGATGTCGTATTCACTCAACTCGACAGACCATTTAGCTAGTCTCCCGGACTGGCTCGGACTATGTAACGCCGTCCGAAGTGGTTGCGTCGTCAGGATTATGATTGTATGGGACTGGAAGTAAGGTCGCAGCTTTCTTGCCGAAGTGACAACTTCTAAGGCCAATTTCTCCATCATAGGGTACCTGGACTCCGCCCCTGTAAATGACTTACTGACATAGTAAATTGGTCGCTGCTCCCCCCTTTTCTCCCGAACCAAGACTCCGCTGACTGCACTGTCCGAGACAGCTACGTAAAGAAAGAGTGGCTCACCGAACTCGGGCTTAGCCAAGACCGGTGGTTCAGACAGATAGGCTTTGAGCTGAGCGAACGCCTCTTCGCACTTCGCATCCCATAAGAAGTTTTTTCTCCCTTTTCGCAACAGCTGGTAGAACGGGAGGCATTTGTCCGTAGATCGAGAGATGAAGCGGTTGAGGGCTGCGATCCGTCCATTAAGGCGTTGCACTTCGCGTAAAGTCCTAGGAGAACTTATAAACAAGAAAGCATTAATCTGCCTCGGATTCGCTTCGATTCCTCTTTCTGTGACGATATACCCCAAAAACTCCCCTGATGGGACTGCAAAAGTGCATTTCGTGGGGTTAAGCTTCATCTCGAACTGATTCAGGATGTCGAAGCAAACTTTCAGATCCGCGAGATGCGAGCTAGCTTCCATTGATTTTACCAGCATGTCATCGATGTAGACTTCCATGGTCTTTCCGAGCTGGTGTTCGAACATACGGTTTACCAGCCTCTGGTAAGTTGCTCCCGCATTCTTTAACCCAAAAGGCATCACCTTGTAACAATAAATCCCGCTGTCCGTAATGAATGCAGTCTTCTCCTGGTCATCCGGGTTCATAAGGATTTGGTTGTAGCCGGAGAAGGCATCCATGAAAGACATCAGCTCGTGACCCGAAATGGACTCGACTAGCCTGTCGATATGCGGAAGTGGAAAGCTATCCTTGGGGAATGCCTTGTTCAGGTCGGTGAAATCAACGCAAACTCGTGATTTTCCATTCTTTTTTTTGACTATCACCGTGTTTGCGAGCCATTCAGAATACTTCACTTCGCGTATCTGTCCCGCCTTCAGTAGACGTTCCACCTCTTTGTTGACGATTTCAGCTCGCTCAGGACCCAGCTTCCTTCGCTTCTGCTTTACAGGTCGGAACGTCGGGTCCACATTCAGCTCGTGGGAGATAACTTCTGGACTGATACCGGGCATCTCGTCTACGGACCACGCGAAGGTGGCCATATTTTCTTTTAGGAAGGTTATCAGACTGGCGCGGAGCTCGCTATCCAATCCCCCTCCGATCTTGATTTCTTGATCCGGAAAACTATCATTGATAAAAATGGACTCAGTGAGGTCACCTTTTAGCTGCGTCCAAACTGGATTCTTCGGGACCTCGAGCTGTGGTTGCTATTGAACCAGGAGTTTGTGACTTGCGAGATAGCAGCTCCTTGCCGTCCTTTGGCTTCCCAGAATTTCCCGGACTCCTTGCGGGGTTGGAAATTTGACGCACTGATGGTACGTCGAGGCCACTGCCTTCATCTGGTAGAGCCAGGGAGTTCCCAAAATAACGTTATAGGCCGCAGGTCGGTCGAAAACCGTGAACTCCACCATTTTAACCACTCCTTGAGTGGACACCGGTAGTGTTATCGTGCCCAAAGACATTGACGTCTCGCTAGTGAACGAGACCAAAGGTGAGGGCGGTCCTACGATGTGTTCTTTCCCGATCCCCATTCTAGCGAGCGTCTCGAGGAAAATCAAGTCTACCAAACTCCCAGTGTCAATTAGGATTCGGCAGACCTCGTGGTTCGCCACGTCAAGTGAAAGACGAGTGCGTCAACGTGTAGAGTGTCCAGCTCCTCAGTTTCCTTCTCGGAGAAAGAAACCTCAGGTAGATCGCTTGCCGCAACCCTAGCGCGCTTTGGCTAGGGGCTAGCGAGCTTCCGCTGATGGTCTTTGATCGCGGTGATGGAGTTACGAAAGAGGCGCGATCCCCCCATTATCACGTCGATTCTTTTCTTGGGGGTTTCATTGCCATCAGACTGCTTCGGTTTCTTTGAAGGTGGGGCATCTTCGTCCACCCCGGGAGTCACTTTCTACTCCAACTCCTCGATTGTTACATTTGGCATTTCTCCCGCCACATACTTTTCTGCGAGGAGGTGCATCAGCTTCTTGCAGTCACGAGTGGAATGACTATTGGTTTTGTGGAGCTCGCAATACGTGTCCTCATCTCGGACCCACTTGTTACTTGGGAGTACACCGCTCTTGGAGCGCGGTGAAAATAGAGGTTTGGACGGTGAATTCTTTGGAGAATTCTTTTTAGGAGATTGAGTGACTGCGAACGTGCTAGGCCCGGACTTTGGAGTCGTAGGTGGAGTTTTCTTGGCAGGCGCTTCAAACCGTGGTTTTCCTGTAGTCGAAGCGTTTTGTTTTTGCGCAGCGGCAATTTTGTCTTCCTCTGCGACTATCCAGTTCGATGCCCGGTGTAACGCGTCCTGAATGGTTGGGAACCGATTCACGGATAACTCTTCGCGGAAGCGAGATTTGTGCCAGAGGCCGTTTTTAAGCGCAGCCAGGGCTGTGGAGTCCGAGAGTCCTGGAATCTTGACCTGGATTTCCTTGAACTTTGTTATGTAAGACCGGAGAGATTCTCCACCCTTTTGGCTTAAGTTCCAAAGCTGAGCATCTGTCACCGCGGTTTCGATTAAGCTAGAATACTGCTTGACGAACGAGGTTGACAGTTCAGTGAAATTTGTTATGGAGCCGGCTGCTAAAGACGCGAACCAAAGTAGTACTGGTCCACAAAACGTTTCTGCGAACAGCTTGCAGTACCCAGCGTCAGCTTCGTGAGGCTCGAGGTCCACCCGACTAGCTGTCAACATGAAAGTCTTGAGATGATTGGTCGGATCCCCTTTTCCTTCGTAGCTCGAGAACTTAATTTTGCCAGTATCTTTGATGTGGACTCGGGCTATTTGATCGGAAAAAGGAGTTCGCCTCGACTCCTCGATCACTCGAAAGATATCCGGAGCTGAAGTGGTTGCACTGTGCATCGCAGACCGCATGTCCCGGATTTCGCTCTGCATGCGGAAGATCTCGGGATTGGTAACATACTCCGGAGTCGAAGTGTTTTCATCCACAGGGAGAGGAAGACGGACTGGGACCTCGAAAGATCTGGCGACACCGGGCTGAACCGGAGTGTGGCCATCGCCAACCAGCGATGGCACTGTTTGCGTGTTGACTTGAGGTGGGAATGAATCTCCCGGAGTGACATTTGTTGCTGCCACCTACGAGGTGGAAGGTGGAGTAACACCGGAAAAATCCAAAGCACGTCGACGTGGGTTTTGGTCGGAGGACAAGAGATCAACCCGATCGGCGTACGCGCGGTGGGAGGCTGAGAGGTCAGCTACGGACGTCGTGACTTCCTCCAAACGGGTGGAGACCTCACCCTCCAGGCTGTCAAAACGTTCGGTAAGAGCGGCGGAGGCGGCTTGCTGACGATTGGACTTCTCAGACAAGTCCTGCAAGAGCTTCTGAATCACCTCCAGGGATGCCTGACTGGGAGAGTTGGTTGCCATAGCGGTGGTTGTGTGTAGTGGATTTGTATATGAAGTCGGAACTAATGAGAGTCAGGCGATAACTCCCCTCCTTCTAGCGCCAAATGTGTGAACTGGAATCGATTTTCTCCTTCCGAAGTGGTTCGAATGTGGAGGAGCTTATCACCGTTTAGAAGTTCCGAACTGGATTCGAGAGAGTTTTTGAGAGTGTATTGTATTGCCTCTTTTGGAAAATGTTTTTCACCCCCTTACAAAAGACTCCCCCCTTACATATTTATACCGACCAATTTATTACCTAATTAATGCATAATTAATAGGGCATGATTTGCGTGTCCTAATTAATCGTCTTGAATGCGGGAATCTTTGACCAAGCCCGAGCTGCGAGCTGACCAACGCGAAGCATCCTCGTGCTCTCTTCCTTTCTCCGGGCCTGATGGGCCGATCAGTAATACGCTATTGGCCCATTAGACGTGCCCGGCCTAGGCCCTTTGCCTATTGCTCGAGATGACAGATCGTGGGTACAACAATGCTCTAGTTTGCTTTTCTATTCATACCAACTCTGACGAAGTCTGAGTAGAAAGGGATCATATATACATTTTCTGGCTGGTTCATAGTAAGGTAAGACATATTCACTCTTGATCAAATATTGATAGTTGTTGCGACTCATGTTGTAGAGACCGAGGTTATGACTACTCGCAATCGATACAACATCGTTACTTGGGAAACCATACGGGTGTCAAACGGTTCTCTTACAACGTTGGAATTTTCGCATCCTTCACATTCACCCAAGACTTTCCAAAACTATTCTCCAAAACCCACGAATTAGATCCTTCTTCTCCGGTTTCTGAGTGGATTACACCTAGTTTTTCTTCATCATCGCCAACGAGTAGAGGATTTATATATAATGATTCGATCAGATAGAAATTAAAAGGTTTTTTTTGTATCTGATGAATTGGTTGATGATTTTCCCGTATGTATAGTGAAAGAGATACCATAACTTGTGAAGGACAAGGAGACTTGGTCACAAGGTGTCCTTTCTCCAGTTTGCGATTTATAATTTATGAAGAAAAGAAATAAGCATACAAATTTAAAATTCTCGGGAGTGATATTATTGGCCTAGCATGTAGTGTAGTGTACTCATTAATAAGTTAGTAGTCTAAATTTTTTAAAGAGTAAATTTGCTGGACTCAGATACAAAAACATGCACAAACAACTTGTGCTTCTGAGGAGAGTATCGAACATACTAAAAATGTGAGTGTGTTTACGTTCCTTCTCTTCTCTTCTATTATATTTATGTAAACTTCTGATATATAGAAGAAAGATAATTAAGTTGAACAAGGGAAAGAAACAAAGAATACTAAAAGGAAGCCGGGATGTGAAAATCGAAATGAGCTGTCGTTAGAGATACTCGGAAAATAGACTCTTTCAAATTATTCAATTTTGTAGTGTAGAGTCAGGTTTTTAAAAGTCCTTCGGCTGACTATCTTTTTCAATTTTTCATATTTATTTACAAGAAAAATTGTAGATTTTGCTTGAATAAAAAATATATTGTCTCGTGCATGGCATGGGTCTAATACTAGCGTAGTATAAAATCATCAGTCTTATAATTATGTAAAAAAGGGCGGGAAAGGCACTTACTTCGTGTAAGGTGAGGCGTTAATCATGTGGTAAACTTTAATTACGGCATTACACATGCCCGGATTTTTTTTAACGACTTCTTTATTATTAATTAGGAAAAGTGAACAGAAAATAAGGAACAAGAGGAATACACATAATAACATAAATTGTTTGGAATCAAAGTTTTGGTCAACAAATCAGCTGCCCAATTGTTGTTTCTGGATGTCCACTTGAAAGTTACATCATCAAAGCGAGTTTTCCAGTAGTTGATGTTACGAATCCAATTAAAGCTTCTAAAATTGAGACTGCTTCCGTTCAGGATATCGGTAATCTGCTTGCAGTCACCTTCAAATATATATATATATTTTTTGTGCTCTTTGCTCCAACAGTGTTGCATTGCGATGAGGAGAACAGGTAGCGCAATATTAATGGGTTAAAAGGTGAAATGAGATTAACGGGGTAAATTTTTTTTGGTCTTTCTCTTTCATTTTCGAGTTCTCTCTTCTATCTCTCTCTCGACAAAATCGCCAAGTTCCTTCTTTCTTCTCTTCCAATTGATTCCCACATCTGATTCTCCATGGATTCGCCGTCGATTTGGTTTCGGTGAACCAGACGACATTTTTTTTTTAATGTTTTATGTTTTAATTTTAAATGTTGTATGTTATTTTATGTTTTTATTATTAAAATATGTTTTCTATGATATATAAAAAATAATTTTGAATATTTTAAGTTATTAATTATTATTTTTACTATATTTATTACTAAGAAACACCTTAATTTGGTTCTACCAATAATCAACAAAATTTTCCTTTTCTCTTAACAAAGTTTCTTCTTCCTTTTTATTATTAAAAATTGCTTTAAGAAACAATACAATAATGAGGATAGTCTTACAAAAAAATGTAATATGATAATACAGTCAACTAATATTATATACAGTCAACTAAAATTTTCCTTTTCTCTGATTGGGAATGAATATAATAAAAAATGTAAACAAAAAAATCAACTAATATTATATTATCGGTAGCAAAAGCGTCACACACGATAATACAGTCAAATGATGTTTTGACCGGGTTGACAAGAATTGAGTGGAGCGTGTAGTGCAGAGCCGGGTACGAGTTTACGCAGTGTCGTGCCAACGACTCGAGAGGCCTAGGGCTAAATTATTAAAAATTATTTTTTAAAATTTAATCAACACTATATTATCTAAAATTTGGATTAAAATAAATTTGCATAGAGTTTTTGGATCAAATATTAAGAAGTATAAAAGATGACAACAAAAAGATAAATGCTAATGATGATAAAAGATCAAATTTTTACTTAAAAACACTCGAATATTAAAATTAACTGAATAAATTTTAACAAAATGTGGCCTAAAAAAATATATGATTGGGATGTGGCCTAGGGCTATTGCCTCTTTTTATATCAAGTAAGCACGGCACTGAGTTTACGAAAAGATTCCCCCATCGTCTCTCTCCTCCAGGTAAAATTCTAGGGTTTAGAAATGATTTTTTTTGGTAGCTTCGTTTTCTCGGGATGAGTTTGGATAATCGATTTTGAAGTACTAGTCTGTCTATGTTGCTTTGCTTCTTTCTTCCATCAGGCTTTTTGGTCTTACGGCTTTATCTCTTGGATTTGAATCGTCAGATGGTTTAATTTAGAGTTAGATCAGTTGGGTTATCGTTGATTCGGCTCATTAAAAGTTTGTTGTAGGGTTAATATAAGGTGAATCAAGATCACGACCTTCAGTTTCCAAAACTTGTATTTGTTAGTCTTCGAGGTTTTTGACGATTGGGGTTTTTTATTTAACTTTTTTGTTTGTTCTGTAACTATTCAGGCTGGTTTTGTTAATGAGTTTGACATGCTTAGAGTTTACTATTAGATTCCTATATGAATTGTTTCTCTGGGGCTGAAAGGGTCCTCCTTGTTATTGTTCGTATTTGTTTTACAGTTTTCACTAGTAATTTCCTTAGAAAGAGATGCTTATTTTAAGTAGTATTGGATGACCGGTTCGAGATTGTTTTTGTTGAACTGAAGCTGTTCAATGTATTGTTTATTATAGTTTGTGAAAGGTACTCTAGTAACATATACGAACGAAAAGAAACAACTGATTTGGCTCCTCATGAGATCTTTTTCTATTGTTATTATATTCTCTTTTCGTTGAATTAAACCTATGATCTTGATTCTGTAAAAAGCCCAATAAATTATTATTATTATTATTAGTTTGCTAATCTGTTATTATATTACGAACATAAATTTTTGAAAAGGATGGTACCTCTTTTTGTTAATTATTTATTTAATTTGAACAAGCTACTCGTTAACGTTTCTTCTGATAAGTTTCTCTGTGAATTGTTTGGTCTGCAGCCTTGAAGTCTGAAGGCTGCAGAAGAAGAAAGCAAAACAATGTCCACGAAATTATCAGAAACTTCAGATGAGCTTGAACGGGCACAGATCATGCTACTGGAGGAACTCACAGCTGATTCGAGCAAACTGAAAGAGCAGCTCGCTGAGAAAGAAGGCGAAGTTTTACTTCTGACAGAGAAGGACAGCCAATCACAGTTGCGAATAAAGAACTAGGAGAAACAGTAGCGACACTGCAGAGGGAACTAGAGTCAGTTCGTTCTCGTATAATAGATCTTGAGAGGGAGATTGCAAGCAAGACCACCGTAATTGAGCAATTGGAAGCGCAAAACAGAGAAATGGTTGCAAGAATCACAGAACTTGAGAAGTCAATGGACGAGAGAGGAACTGAACTCTCAGGTTTAACTCAAAAACTTGAGGATGAAAAGACAACAGCTCTGACTGATAACAGGGAACTGCATCAGAAACTGGAAGTCGCTGGCAAAACAGAAACCGAACTGAACCAGAAGTTAGAAGATCTTAAAAAAGAGAGAGATGAACTGCAAACTGAAAGAGACAATAGTATCAAAAGATTTCAAGAAGTTGAAAAAGTTGCAGAAGATTGGAAAACAACGAGTGACCAGCTCAAAGATGAAGCTTCTAATTTCAAGCAACAGCTAGAAGCATCGGAGCAGCAAGTTTCGGAGCTGACCAGTGGTATGAATAGTGCAGAGGAAGAGAATAAATCTCTACTATTGAAAGTTTCGGAGACTTCAGATGGGATCCAACAAGCTCAGACCACCGTACAAGAACTAAAAGAGCAGCTCGCTGAGAAAGAAGGCGAACTTTTACTTCTGACTGAGAAGGACAGCCAATCACAGTTGCAAAGAAAAGAACTAGGAGAAACAGTAGCGACACTGCAGAGGGACCTAGAGTCAGTTCGTTCTCGTATAATAGATCTTGAGAGAGATTCAGAAGCGGAAAAATTAGTTGCAGCTATCACGAAAGAAGAACTTGAGAGAGAGAAGCAAGAGAAATCAGAATTGTCGAATCAGATCACCAGTGTCGAGAAAGCATTGGTAGAGAAAGAAGCTGCTTACAATTGGCTGAAAGTGGAAAACATGCAGATCTACGAACTAGAAGCTCAAGTGGAATCCTTACAACAGCGGGTCACAGATTTAAGTGTGAGTAAGGATGCAGAGGAAGAAAACAAAGCCATCTCCTCGAAAAATTTGGAAACTACGGACAAGCTTGAACAGACGCAGAACACCATACAAGACCTCAGGGATGAATTGGGAGAGTTGAAAGACCGACACAAAGAGAAAGAGAGTGAGCTTTCTAGTTTGGCAGAGGCACACGAGAAATTTAAGAGAGATTCACAAGTGGAAAAATTAGTTGCAGCTATCACGAAAGAAGAACTCGAAGGTGACTTGGGAAAGTTGAAAGACCAACACAAAAAGAAAGAGAGTGAACTTTCTAGTTTGGTGGAGGTACACGAGGCCCATAAGAGACATTCCTCAACTCAGGTTAAAGGATTAGAAGCACGGTTGGCATCAGCAGAGAAACAGGTTATAGAATTGAACAAAAGCTTGAACAGTGCAGAGGAAGAGAAAAAACTGCTATTAATCAACATTAGTCATCTAAAAAAAAAGTAAGTGAATCACTTATGTTTTTTATATAAAGATCATATTTTAATTTGGGAGATTCTCAAAAGTAGCATCAAAATAAGTTTTTTTTCCAAACTTAGCACAACATCTTTAAAATTCCAAAAATATCACTAATTAATCTTTCAAAATTAAGTCCTAAATTAAAAATACTTAACTCTATCCCTCAAAACTATATCTTAAATGAGAAAATGAGAACCCAAACTTAAAAAAAAAAATTCTAAAAATTAATTTTAAATATTTTAATATTTTAAATAATGCTATTTTTGGAAATTTGTGGGATGTGTGCTACAATTGTCCATTAAAATTGTTTTAGTACTATTTTAAGATATTTCTCTTTTAATTTACTAGCAATTTAAAAGACCAATTTAATTTACTTACCCAAAAAAAACATTTCAATATCACAGTAACTATACATTTCTATCATTGGGTCAATGATACTAAAAATTGGAGAAAATGTCTATCAAAGTCACTGAAGAAAGAATACAAATTGACTTCCCAGAAACAAAGGGCAAAAAACATAAAGCAAAACTTTTTGAACATTCATAAAGCTGAAAACGACAGTATTGTTCTTGGTTATTTACAAACTTTGTTTTTGCATAATAATTGCATCAAACATGAAATTACCGTATTAATTAAAGCTTTCCTTTTGAGCATGCTCATCTATTATACATATGACATATATCATCAACCTTTTTAGATTAACGAAAAGTTTGTCCAAGAATCACTAGCTTCATATCACTAATCTTCTGTCACCATACGAATATATGATTTAACTTCTCACTAATTGAGAGGCTAGAGGTTTATCTATCTTTATAACACTTCAGTTTTTGTTTGGATGATACTTTGTTATAGTATTTATATGGAGAGGAAGAGTACAACTTATATCCCATTAAAGAAATTTGTTTTTATATGGGTCATATCAAAATATCTCTTAAATTTTAATTCATATGAAATTAAATAAGATTTATTAATATATATAGTATATATACATATGTATATTATTAAAGATCTGTATTGAAATATTATTTTATAAATTATAGGTAAAAAATCTAATTGGTTATCAATATCTAATTTTGGTAAAACCTTAAAGATGAGATTTTTATTTTGTTAAAGAAATTAAGAATAACAAATGTTGAAAGAAGAAAAGAAAAAGAAAAAACATCATCAATGCTCAAAGCTCAATATACAAAAAACAGTTGAAAGCAGTCAAGCACACACACATGTGAATCCACAAAATCCCAACCCAAACAGTTAACACATGCAAAAATTGATATATCGAGTAACAGAGATTTGTGGATCTGTGGATTTTGAGATGGCTGATCAAGGAAGAGGTTGTTTCTCGACACTCAATCATAGTCTTTTACAGTTTCCTGAAATCCACAAATCTCTTGGATCCTGAAATCCACAGTTTCCTCAAATCTCTCTCTCCCTCCCACAAAAATCTCAAGAACATTCATGGGTCTTCTTCTTCAACAAAGCTTCAACTTTAGCTACTTCCACTCAGAAAAATCAAATTTTTAAATGGAGGTTCAGCGACCAGTCATCAACCTAATGGTTCTTCATTCTCAACACGACAAAAGCGACACCCTTTTCCCGACGAGAATCTCTCGCCGGCAAATCCAAATGGAGAATCTCATTATCTCGTTCCTCATCATCTTTCTTCATCAAACAGCAACTCTCCGACCAAACCAGAGATCCCATCTGAGTTTCTCTGTCCGATCTCAGGCTCTTTAATGGCTGACCCAATCATAGTCTCTTCCGGTCACTCCTGCGAGAGAGCTTGCGTCATCGCTTCTAAAAACCTAGGCTTTACTCCAAACCCACCTCCAGATTTCTCCACCGTGATACCAAACCTCGCCTTGAAATCCGCAATTCTCAGCTGGTGTGAGCGCCGGTGTTTCCCACCGCCGAAGCCGCTTGATTCCGCCACCGCGGAGAAGCTTATACTCACTTAAATGGAGAAAAAGCCACAAAGAAGAAAAGTCTCTGTTTCGGAGAAAGAGCTTATCCAAGCGATTAGAGACAAACCATCAGTGAGACTTAACCACGCCGCGACTGAGCTTGATCGGAGACCTAATTACTTCAATTCAAGCTCCGACGAGTCAGTAGCTTCATCGAGCCGTACACTACAATTAACAACTAAACCTAGTTGCTTCTCTTCACCTTCGTCTGGAGAAATCGATTCGTTAGAACCAAACCTAACACCAGAAGAAGAAGCTTTACTCATAAAGCTAAAGAGTAATCGAATCTCAGAGATTGAAGAAGCTTTGGTTTCGATTCGACGCGTTACGAGAATCGACGAAGGTTCAAGAATCAGTTTATGTACGACGAGACTCATCTCTGCACTTAAGTCACTGATCGTCTCGAGGTACGCGACGGTTCAGGTGAACGTCACGGCGGTTCTTGTGAACTTGTCTTTGGAGAAATCTAACAAAGTTAAGATCGTACGGTCAGGAATCGTTCCGCCGTTGATCGACGTTTTGAAATGCGGCTCCGTCGAAGCGCAGGAGCATTCCGCCGGGGTTATCTTCAGTTTAGCTTTGGAAGACGAGAACAAGAAGGCGATTGGTGTTCTCGGAGCTTTGGAGCCGCTGCTTCATCTGATCCGAGTTGGTACTGAGTTGACTCGGCATGACTCGGCGTTGGCTCTGTATCATCTCTCTCTAGTGCAGAGCAACAGAGGGAAGCTTGTTAAGCTCGGAGCCGCTCAGATGCTTTTGAACATGGTGAATTTAGGACAGATGATTGGTCGTGTTTTGTTGATTCTTTGTAACATGGCTTCGTGTCCGGTGAGTAGACCAGCTTTGCTTGACTCGGTCACTCGGGAGGTGTTGAATGTATGGTTAAGGTTTTGAGAGGAGCTAGAGAGGTTCACAAGTCGACTAGGGAGAGCTGTTTTGCGGTTTTGTATGGGCTGAGTCACGACGGTGGTTTGAGGTTTAAGGGGTTGGCTATGGCGGCGAATGCGGTGGAGGAGTTGGTGAAAGTGGAGAGGAGTGGGAGAGAGAGAGCTAAGCAGAAGGCGAGAAGAGTTTTGGAAGTGTTGAGAGCTAAAATGGAAGATGATGATTCGCCGGAGAATGAGGAGGTTGATTGGGAAGAGTTGCTTAATTCCGATGATGTTAGTCGGAGCCGGTATCGACTTGGTGGTGAGAAATCGTGTGTTAACTCGGCCGAGTTTTGACGTGTTTTTTTTTTTTTTAACTCGTTATTTATTTGCTTTTCTAAAAACAAGAATTAATTGTGGATTTTTTTTTAAGAAAAATTCTAAATAATAGGGTTTGGGGTTGTAATTAGTTGGAGTCTCGGAGATGAGATTTTTCTTTTGTGAAATTTTTTTTTATGACTGGCTGGGTTCTTTGTATATTATGGCAATTTGGGTGGCTTTTCTTTTTGTTAATCTCATATGTGTTCTAAAAATCTCCGCCTAGCACCGATTATGTCTCGCAAAATCGCTAAGTCCATCCTTTCCGTTTTGATTAATGACTAGTCTCTGTCTAACATCGATTATCCAATTATACTGTCTAATTTAATTATAACTCGTCTAATCTGATTATTTTCCGCCAAATTTTGTATATAATAAATATTTTTAGAGCCAAATATAAATCAAATATGTATTTTTTTTATTTAGACATTTAAATTAAGAGTTTATGATGTTTTACAATATCTAATGTACAAACTTTTATGAAAATCGTAAATTTTTTTTTAAAGTTACATTTTTATGTGTTTTCCGTAATTTTAAAGACAATCGTATAGTTTTATATTTTATTTGATATTTTTATTTTAACATAACAAAATTTTACATATATTTAATACTATATATTTTTATTTTATTATTAATTTAATAAAATAACCCTAAAACTAGTCCCCGATTAATTTTCGTTTAATATCTGATTTTTTCGTTAGGCGCTAGGCCCACCCCAACCGCCCGACTAGTGCCTAGCGATTTCTAAAACAGAGATCCCATCCTTTCTTTTCTTATTATCTTTTGCTTTTGATTTTTTTTTTTTTTAGTAAAAGGAACAATGAAAAAAAGTTGTAAAGAGACTAAGGGATGACTTTTTAATTCCTAATTAAGAGATGGGAACTGATTCTCCTACTGAAAAAAAAAATAGTATCAATCTTCAGTTTGCTGTAGTTTAAATCTGGCAGGGGAATCATCAAGATTATATATTTGGAATAAATTTGATTTTAACATTGCATTCATTTTCATCTAGATTTCAATGAATATTACTAAATTATGAATTTCTTCTATAATATTTTTTGTTTCAATGCCAAGTTAATTTAATTGGTACTCATTCCAATTGCTTACCAAAAACAATTATATAAGTCTCAATTGGTACCCCAATTGCTATTTATTTATTTCTATGATAAAAAAAAATTATAAACACACAATTGTTCAAGTTTTTCAAAAAGATATTCAACAAAAAAACCATAACAGACACACATTAACATTTAATAAAATCATTAAAAACTTACTGCTATGAGAAACAAAAACTTCATTTTAAAAGATTGGCATGTCGTTCAATGAAAAAAAAATGAAATATACTATTAATTAAATGGGAAAAAATGATTGAATGATGTTGTTTTGCTTCTTTTTATTTTATTTTTATTTTTGGGAAATCACAAATAGGAAAAGGAAACTTTGTACCCCAAAGTCTTGTCGTCCTCGACAAATTACTATTTATTTACGGATTAGGGTAATTATTCTATTCTCTATATATAGATAAAGGATAGAGCAATCCAACTTTCAGATACAAAAAGCTTATTTTTCTCTGATCAATCGAAAAACAATTCTCTCAAAGGTTTTTCTCTGGCCACGCGCGATGTTGAACCAAGACGCGATTCAAGAGATCCTCTCTCATTGTTCAGCGACGGAGATTCCAAGATTCCGTTTACTAAACAAAGAGTGCAACAAACGAAGTTGAGATTTATCGATCATCATCTCCATAGAGCGGACAAATCGTTTAGTATCACCCCCGTTTCGTCCCCGGCGTTGAAGCAGAACAAGAAGAAAAAGAAGATAAAACCCAAATCTCCACTTCAGTTTCTTCCTCTGAACAACGCAAAGATCCAAGCTTGTGATACACATCATGGGATTTTGCTCTGTATCGGTGATAGGTTTAAAGGAGCGATAACGATACCAGAGTACATCGTTTGTAAACCTGCTACAAAGCAGTTCCGGATCATACCAAACCCTAAAACTCGATATCTGACGATCGCAACCGGTTTAATGGTGATTTCTTTGACCCCGTTTGGGTATAAGATCATTAGGTTTTATGAACCAAGGACATGGATGACCAAGGAAGGTTTCTATAATCACAACTCTGATTTTGATTCCCTCCAGAGTATGACTGTTTGGTGTAGAGGTTGTTGCTTCTCCCATCACGTTTGCTTGGTGAGCTCTTGGTCCTCCATGACCAGTCATTGAACGGTTCGTTCGAAGATGAGGATGAAGAATCCAACATCGACTCTTGAAGTGACCAGGCTTCTTACAATGCTCACAAAAGGGTGGATTCTTGTCTTCATGCTTGTAGTATCCTTTGTTTGCAGAAGCAATCTCCACTTTGTTGGTTGTCATTAGTTCTCCTTTGGCTCCAAATAGACTGATAGAACCATGTTCTTTTTGAATCTGATTGCATAAATCGTCGAGGAATGGGAGCTTATCTGACCTCAAGATATGCTTAATGAGATCATTGTAGGAGGAGTTCAATGTTAAGAGTAGTCCGAACACTTTGTCTTGTTCACGCCTCTCGTTTAGGATTGTAGGGTCGATGGTCTCAGTTGAAGCATTTCCAGTTCAGCCCAAAGGGATCTGAATTTTCCAAAGTGTTTGGTGAACTCCATATCTTCTTGGTTGAGATTGTTGATGGCTCGCTTAATCTCAAAAATTCGGTTTACATTCGTGACATTCCCAAAAACATTTTGAAGTGTATCCCATAAATCCTTTGCGGTTTCACAGTAGGAGTATGCTTCAAGGACCGGTGCATCAAGTGAGTTTTGAATGATGGCAAGAACTCCTTGGTCTTCTTGGAACCACTTGTCTTCTCCACTGGCGTCAAGCTCTTTGCTGTCTTCAGCGGTTTTGCTCTTTGAAGCTTCATTTGTAGTAATATGGGACCAAAGCCCTTGGCCACATAGGGCTGTTTTTGTGGTTCTTGCCCACAATAAGTAGTTTTCTCCTTTGAGAGTAACTGGAACGATAAAGGTTTTGGTGCCTTCCATGGTGAGTTGTCCGTTGATTAAAGTTATTATCCAACAAGTAAAGATGAACAACTCTTGAGATCAGAGCAGAAATGGGAGAAGGGATTAGAGCGGAAGTGTTTGGTGGGTGTGAGATTTAGAATATGGAAAAACTAGGCTCTGATACTATGTAAAATTTAAGAGGACAAAAGAGTATGGAAAGATTTGTGAGATATTGTGAGATCGAACAAAGATTGAGGCAGAGTGTAAAACAGAGCAAAAATAGAGTAAAAGAGTATAACAAATATGAGAGTGTTCTAGTGTAATGGAGAAAGAGATGATCTCTTTTCTAACTTGATTTAGCTCCTGGCTACAATCTAAATATAGACATTTACAATACAGAATATTCTACATAAGATGCTATGCACAATTACATATAATGAGAGTGACATCTCCTTAAGCTAACATGTGATCTTGGTTTGACTTGCTTCCCACTTGCTTAATCTCACCAACGGCTCTATGGAAGGATCTCAAAGTATTGGTGACCGTTGGAGGTTGTTCCTCTTGGACTGGACTTGCTAAGCCTCCGAACCGTACGGACGACCCATCTTGGTGAGTGTACGGACGTACGGACATTGGTGTGAATTTTCATACATTCTACTGTATCAAAAGCCTTAGAGATGTCAAGTTTTATGGCACTGTAGGGAGAAATAGAGGACTTCTGATATTCTTTTACGAGCTCTGAGGCAAGGAGAACATTCTCCAAGAGTAGACGGTCCTTGATAAAAGCAGTTTGGTTCGGTTCAATGATAGTCAACAAGCGATGGGATGATAATATTTCATTGTTTCTAGGTCTGTGGTCTTTGGGATCAACGAGAGTATGCTAGTATTGACTCTGTGAGCATGAAACCATATATGAAGAAAGACTGAACTGCCGTAGTAAAATCTGGTCCAACAATATCCCACGCTGAATGATAGAATTCTACAGGGTAACCATCAGGACCCGAGACTTTACTGGATGGCATCAAAATAAGACCCCTTTAACTTCTTCGACAGTAACATCACAGACAAGAGAAGATTCAATACGCTCAGTGCAACGGTAGTCTAATAAGTCTGCTAAGAAATCAGTTGAAGCTTCCTCGATATTGTCTGGTCACGCATGGAGAAATTGCTGGAAATGAGCAGCTGCTTCACGCTTAATCTCTGAGGCCTCTGTTATAGTTTCCCATGCTTGAGTCTTAAGCTGTCGGATAACATTTTTTGAAGCATGAGCCTGGGCAATGCGATGGAAAAATGCTGTGTTTTGGTCTCCATACTTCATCCATGTCAGTCGAGATTTTTGCCGATAAAACTGTTCTTCAACCCCAGCTAAATGATTCCACTAGTCAATAGCCTCAGATACCGCCGCAAAAGATTCAGCACTAGGCGACGTCAAAGCCTCGTTTTGGCAGTCACATAATGCATCGAAAGCCTCTCTAGTCCTCTTTGGAATATCACCATATTTCTCCTGGTTCAAAGATCGCAAACTGAATTTTAGCTTTTTAAGTTTCTTGTGATAAAGGAAGAGAGCTGATCTGGAGTGGTAGAGAGGCTCAAAGGCGTCCCAAACTTGCTGAACTGTCGAATGGAACTTTGGCGAATCCCCAAGATAAGTGAAGAACTTGAAAAGTCGACGAGCAGTATGCACTTGGTGAGAGAGGCTGACACTGCACCGACAGTGGTCAGAAACACCACAAGTCTCAAAGCTTGCGAAGGAGTTTGGAAAAAATTGTCCCCACGCCCCATTTACTACTGCACTATCCAGTTTTTTACCTATGGGATTGTCCCCTTGATTGTCCCACCAGGTGAAATACGGTCCCACATATGCCAGGTCATCAAGTTCACAATCAGAAATAAGAGACTGAAATCCATGCATTGCAGAATCAACAGTACCACGAGAATGCTCCGATGAGGCTAATGTCTCGTTAAAATCCCCCAAAATGATCCACGGTAGCTGGCCTTGAACAAAAATATCGTTGTTTTGTTGGATCTCCTCTCATAGCATACATGCATGAAACCATAAATTGTTCACCTGTTCCTGAAGTAACCCAACAGGTGATAATTTGTGGGCTTTTATATCATATATGCACTGTTACTTCTTCTCTCCAACATACCCAAATCCTCCCTAGCCTGTGATAATCATAATTTGTTTCAGCCTTCCACCCTGGGAAAGCAGACCCAAATATATTCTAAAAATTGTCTTCATTGACTCGAGTTTGAAGAAGAAACCAAAAAACGGCTTCTTCTCTCGAACCACATTATGTTTTTGCATTTTGTTGAAACCCCTTGTATTCCACGCAAAAAGGGATGACATGATCATTAGTGCTTCCCGAGGGAAGCTTTCTTTGCTTGATTTGCGGAGACACTTGTTTGTTGATCTTTACGGTTAACTATAGTCTTTGGTCTAGAGCGTGATCTCCCACGCTGCGACTTAGCCTTTAGAACAGAGAAGTCGGAATGCCCCTGAGCATCATTTACTGATTGGTCCTCAGACTTGGACTTAACCGTCTCTTGATCCTCAGGTTCATACTCTCCATCCTCAAGAGTCTCTGTGAGATCTTGAAACCGACAGGTGGAGCTAGTTGTGTCTTCCTTTGCCAAAGTTTTCGAAGCAACTGCAGTAACAGAGACGGGGTTTGTCGGGGATCGACCTGATTTCTTTACTAGTGACCAGCTGCCTGCATCATCCTCAGTACCTACAATTAGGTTATGCAGGGAAGACAACTGAACAATCCCCGTTTCAGGTGATTTTCCTGCAGTTAGATCACCCACCACAGCTCCTTTTCTCACCTTAACGCATTCTTTCTCGACATGTCCCCATTCCTGACACACAGAACCCCGAGACGGGAGCCATGGGTAAGAGACAGAGATAGTTAGCCCCAAACCCGTTAGATTGATTTTATCCGGTAGCGGCTTCTCCAAGTTGACAACAACCAGCAGACGAGCCATGTCCAGGCGGACACATCGCACCGTGTTTGGATGGAGCCTCTGCATTTAACCTATCTGATCACCAGAAACTGCAGACCTTCATTAGAAAACAGAGAGTCTGGGAAATTATTAAGATTCACCCATATCGGGATTGCTGAGAGGTCTGGATTGGAACTTGCGGTAGAATTGAAGGACTCCACTCACGAACCAAGAGTGGGATATCTGCAATATGCTAGAAATGCCTTTGAAGAACCCTCTGACACATTTTAACATCATCGATTTTGAAAAGGACGGACTTAAGAATTGGGCATCAATCATAGAGACCTTCGCTGGAGAGGACCATCTATGATTAACGGTCGCATGAACCTTTCCGATGTGGGGGGCATCACCAATGAAATAACCACCAACGAACTTAGACCACAGAGGCTGAGAATCTGCAACTAAAGCTGGTGGCCCCTCAACTTCAATAGCACCTTCCTTTACTTCCGGAGCAGAGGACGCATGGTTAGAAATAGTCATCGTGTTCTCCACGGCGGTAACACCAGACAATGTTTTGGGAGAAGAAAAAGTTGGCGATCAAGAGGATGAAACAGTTTGCGAGTAGGTCTTCGGTGAAGGAAGATGGAGACATGGGCTATCCCATGGGAGGGAAGAACCCATGCTCGCCGGACTCAACTGCCACAGGGTTCTCTCGATAGGGTTTTTTCTCTCGTTTATTTTGATGGTTTTTTTTTTAAACTCACAGTTATATATATTTAATATTTATGATGTTTTAGTCTACTTCTTATTTTCTTTTTTTGAGAAAATTTTTAGTTTTATTATTTAGCATATTTTTTAAATGATTTTCTGATATATAATTCTAAATTTGAAATTAAATTTAACTTGTTTTGAAATATTTTTCCCGTGATATGCGGGGGAGGGAGGCTGAATCCTAGTTACTAGTAATTTCTAATTAAAAAAAAAGTTGAAAGTTACGAACTGTGGTTTGAAACAAAATGTCACTAATTAATTACGTTTTAGTTTTTGTTTTTCTGCGGTCGAATTATTTTAAACAATTTTATGTATTTTTTAGTATGAAAATATTGATTTTTTTTTTTTGTTTAATTTATCTTATTCTTTTGGTCACAACTTAAGGGTATGGAATTATATATGCTTTCAGAAATATGAGCTTTCATATATCAATGGTTTACATTAAAATATAGACTAAAAAAGAAAATTTAGAAGAGTTGAGTTAGTTATTTCATATCATGAGATTGAAGGGTCTCAAATTTTTCATCACGTTTTGTGAACACATTTCACATTTAAAGTTTTTATCTTTCTTCAACTTGGCTATTTTCCTCTCTTTAGAAAATCATTTCATTGGTTTGGAGCTAGTAAATTGAACATTTGTAATAAATTTAAATTCAAGCGAAAAAGGAACAAAAGTAAAAACAACTTATAAATATTGAACCTAACTCATTTCTTAAGGGGTTTAAACTATGTCTTATGGAAAATCGATAATTCTCTAATTTACATGTTTTAAGCATCCTTTTTTGTCTATATTTTGCATTGTTTATACTCTAACTTTAGCATTTTTAGGTCATTTACATTAGGAATTTGACTTTAGACCATTTAGGGTGTTGCATTCTTGCATTTGCACATTTTGGATGAAAACAAGTGCTTTAGAGCCTAAAATGGGGAGAAACAAGGTCAAACCCGTGCATGTGCCCGAAGGAGCTATTGAGCAGGAAGAACAGTCCGAACCCCAACCCGATCGAGGAAGATTCAAGAGAAGGAAGAACAACCTGAGGACCTACCCGAGGAGTTACCCGAACATATCCTCGTGCACCCCATCGAACAGACCGAGGAGTATATGCAGAAATGAACATGAGAGTGTTTTAACAAGATTTTAGAGATTCATTGTCTAAGGAATATTTGCTTGAGGCATGTAAGACATCTATATTGGTCAGGAAGCCTTAGGAGTCGATTACCCTATCCTTAGGAGCTTTCGTATTTTGATTGTTTACATTTTTATTCATCACTCGATCCCTTACCCGAACTGGTACTCGATCACCAGCTTCGTGTAACCCCTCGAGCTGTTCATATTCATCTTGCTTACTCGATCACCCCACCCGATCATATACTCGAATGCTTGCATTGAGTGCTTAGGTCATGTGGTTCTTGTTTATTTGCTTTCTTTTATTTATTTTAGGATTGTTAGATCAAAACCATTTCTTGTCTGGCTTGATTTGCACAGTACTGATCATATCTTATCTGCTAGCATAATAACCATTTGGATTGATAACCCTTTGTACTACAACTGCATAGGGAATTGATACCCTGGGTGAAAATCCTGTTATCAATTTGGCGTCGTTGCCATTTGGTTGAATTTTATTTGCTACATTTCAGATTTCAGCACTCTCTAGATCAAGTTCTATTATCAACTTTGGTTTGGTACAGACTTGTTTACTTTCGTGTCTGTTTGTTTTACATTTCAGGAACAACCCGAGCACCCACCCGACCCGTCACTTGATCACCTGGATCGGGTAGACCTTCATGTACTCACTCGGTAATTGATTGTACATGCAAACACGATCTAAGGGTAGCCAACACTTAAGTCCATTCATCAACCACATCTACAGACCAAGGCTTATCCGTCAACAACAAGTCCAGCACCCACAACCAACAACAATTGAGGAGACAATGAATAATCAGAATGGTCAACCAGCTCCTCAAGAGAGGACCCATATAGGGACAGGAGATGCACCTTCTACTCATACTCAAGTACATGGCATTGTGCCACCTGCTGTTCAGAACAACAACTTTGAGATCAAGAGTAGTCTCATCCAGATGATACAAAGCAACAAATTTCAAGGATTGTCAATGGAGGACCCATTGGACCATATGGATGAGTTTGATAGGCTCTGTAGCCTCACCAAGATAAATGGAGTTAGTGAAGATGGATTCAAACTCCGGCTTTTCCCATTTCATTGGGAGACAAGGCACACATCTGAGAGAAATCACTCCCCAAGGAATCCATCACCACTTGGGAAGCATGCAAGAAGGCATTTCTATCCAAATTCTTCTCCAAGGCTGCGAAATGACATCTCTAGCTTTGTTCAAAAAAATAATGAGACGTTCAGTGAAGCTTGGGAACGTTTCAAGGGATACACAAGCAGATGCCCTCATCATGGTTTCAGCAATGCATCATTGCTAAGTACACTATATCGAGGTGTAGTCCCTAAGATCCGGATGTTGCTGGACACCGCAATCAATGGTAACTTCCTCAACAAGGATGTAGACGAAGGTTGGGACCTAGTGGAGAACTTGGCTCAATCTGATTTCCATTACAATGAGGAGTATGATCGCACTGTGCGATCTACTGGAGACGATGATGCCAAATACAAGAGAGATATGAAAGCTCTCAATGACAAGTTGGATAGACTCCTCAACCAGCAGCAGCACGTCCATGCCATCTCAGAGGAAGATCCGTTTCTGCAACAAGATGGGGAGACTGCTCAGATAGAGGACATGAACTACATCAACAACCAAGGAGATTACAACAAGGGGTACAACAACTTTAAACCAAACCCGAATCTGTCATACCGTAACCCGAATGTTGCAAATGCCCAAGACCAAATCTACCCATCAGCAGTCCAAGGGAACCAGGTTCAGCAAAAGCCGCTTGTTTAATACAATCAAGGCTATGCTCCTAAGCAGCAGTACTCTAGCAATTACCACCAACCAATTGCACCACCTGGATTCCAACCACAACAAGGACCACAAAACCAATCACAAGACGCGGACCTTAGAGGATTACTTCAGCAAATGATACAGAGTCAAGCATCGACTGCCATGGACAATGCGAAATGCTTTGCGGAAATGAGCAATAAGATTGATTCTGGATATGATGACCTGAATGCCAAGTATGATTCTCTCAACACTAAGATTAGATACCTAGAAGGCCAACATAACACTCAACCTCCTCCAAAACTCAACCAGCTCCCAGATAAAGCTGTTCAGAACCCAAAGGATTATGCCACTGCCCAAGCCATCTTTCTTGATGATGATTATGAGGACTACCTCACTGAGGACATCGATATTCAAGATGGGGAGGATATGGATCATCATTGGCGGAATGAGTACCAGTACTACATATCCGAGCATGAACCCGAGCCTATACCCGAGGAGACTGATCGAGTTGATGATCGAGCACTGTTTCGAGAATCACAAAACGATGAACCACCCGAAGCTGAACCCGAGGAGACACCCGATGATGGTGATCGGATGATACATCAGATAGATATTCAGATGACAGATCAACCTCAACTGCCTGTAGCAGATGAAGGGGAATTAGAGAAAAGGTTCAATGCTACTCTTGACATCCACATAGAGGCACTTGCGGAGTGTATGGCCAAGCGAAAAGCTCCACCTCCTTTTCTCTTGCCACCACACGAACTTCAAGAGGAAATCACCAAGGAGGCAGCTCAGTTGGAGATTGAAGTTAAGGAAGCTGTCAAGGAGATTGGGAATGCAATATTGAGGAGTGGAGTGTGCTTAGATCTTGAACTGTGAATCGAGGAGAAATTGGAGGATCCCGGCTCTTTCACTTTGCCGTGTTCGATAGGACTTTGAATTTTTGACAAATGCTTGTGTGATTTGGGAGCTTCAGACAGCATCATGCCACTGTCAGTTGCCAACAAGATAGGTTTTAGCAGTTTTAAACCAAGTAGTTTGTATTTGGTTCTAGCTGATAGAACAATCAGACATCCCATTGGTATCCTGGAGAACTTGCCTCTCAGGATTGGAAGAGTGGAAGTCCCTACTGATTTCATGATCCTCGATATGGATAAGGAACCAGACGATCCACTGATCCTAGGAAGACCATTCTTGGCAACAGTAGGAGCAGTGATTTACGTGAAACAAGGCAATATCAGAATTGAGCATGGAGAGCATTTCATGATGGAGTTTGGCATCAGGAAAGGAATTAAAAGGCCAACCATTGATGGTCAAGCCTTCTCCACCAAGACAAAGCAAAGAAGAGTCAAGCATCTCAGAAAAGTCAACACTACATTTGTTGTGGAACCAGATCAAGACCAGGAAGATTGGTTGAGCCAGTATGTTCCAGTGGAGAGGATTGCAGAACCTCTCCCTCCTTATACCCATGCTTAAAAGAGCATGAAGAGTCAAGCTTAGTGACTTAAAACAAGCTCACTTGGGAGGAAGTCCCAAAGGTACCTTTATTTTATTTTAATTCTTATTTATTTATTTTATCTTATTTTCTATTTTTGCATATTTACATATATATATATATATATTTTATATTGAAATAAAAAAATAAAAAGAGAAAAAAGAAATTTTGCGGAACTCGAGGCTCCACCCAAATCCGTACACGATGCGCCTGATCGTGTTCCTACTCGGGTGGCGAGTGGAGTCCGAATTCCACAACCCCAAGCCCACTCTTGGCAAAGCCCAAATTGAAAACCCTAGCGGCAGCCCTTCCTATTTAAGAAGACCAATCCCTCTTCCCCAAGACAAAATCGATAAGTGCTAAAAACTTTTAAACTTCCTTCTTCTTACTTCTTCTCTCTCTCTCAAACACGAGTGTTCTAAGATTTTCGAGAACTAACCCTATTGATCTCGAGTTTAGCTTTTCTTTCTTTTTAAGGCTTTTATCAATGGCACCAAAGATGAAAACCTACCAAAAGAAGGGAAGCAGATCAACCTCCGCCGCTGCAAGAACCGGAGGTGATGCAGTCGAACCTCGTGAATCCCAAGGAAGAGGAGACGTTCCATATTCCCAACCGTTGGCTGGACGTATCGCATTCCCACCCGACCATCCACCCTAGCCAGCACTCGAGCACCCGATCGGGTAGATACCCGTGTTCTCTCTCCCGATCCAATTGCAGTTGCAATCCGCCGATCTCCTCAACGTAGGAACCTGTCTACGTCTGAGCGAACCGTTACTGACCCGATGGAGGTCGATTCAGATGTAGGAGGAGGAGAACCGGAGGAGGACCAATCGTTACGACTGTGAAGCAGAGCCACAGTTGCAAGAGGGAAGAGACCAGCCTCTAAAAAGGCTGAGAAAGTAGCTGAGAGAGCAGCGGAAGAATAAGATCACGATACCAAGGGTGAAAGCCCTGACAATGATGAGGAGCAGCAAGAACGCACCAAGATAGCATGTAGGAGGCTGAAGTAGAGAGAAGTGGAGACTCCAGCCAAGCTATTCAAGGTCCTCCGCAAGATGAGCTTCGTAGGAACCCGCTACCCCCACCGTGAGACGATGAAACAGTTGGGGATCATTAGAGATGTCGAGTTCCTTTTCGACATGTGCCACCTGGGCAAGATGATGTGAACCAACCTTGAAGCCTATGAGGAGGAGACGGTTCACTTCCTCTCCACGCTACGGTTACACTTCTTCGAGGACCACCCAACCCTACTACCCGATGGGGGGATCGGGTTCATCACTTTCTCCGTGCGCAACAAGGAGTACCGACTAACCTTCAATGAGTTGGAGACGCTGTATGGGTTCAAGGCCGGTAGTGGAGAGAATATGGAGGTGAGCAGGGAGGAGATGAAGTCCCTATGGCTGACAATAGGAGACAAACTTCCATACAAGTCTACAAGCTCTAAATCCGCTCAAATAAGGAGCCCGTTTTGAAGTACTTTCAAAAGTCTCTAGCTTGCACTTTATTCGCTAGGAAGGAGACTGGGAATGTGAATGATCATGAGCTCCATCTGCTAGACATAGCCTTGTGTGGATTTTTAGACAATGCTAGGGATGGTACACCGCTGGTAGGGGATGCTGTGGACACTGGAATGGTCTTTGTGCTGCTCGATCAGTTCCTCTACCTTAAGTCTTGGGCGATGAAAACATAGAGAAGAGAGGGAGCTGGAGAGATCTCCATAGGAGTATTGGTCACACCAATTTTGGTGGCCTGCGATGTGCCCTTGAAGGGAGTTGTACATGAGCCGAGATGGTTGGACATCGACTACCTCACATTGGCGAGATACTTGGCTTATGAGAAGCCAAATGACATGTTGCTCTTCAAGTTCAATCATCCTGCAGTGGGGGCTACCAAGATGATCCTACCCAACGTCGTGTGCACCAAAATCCGGCTAGGGGATAACATAGACTTCGCACCACCTTTGGAGGAGCTGTACAACCCGGAGGAGGCATCCAAAGCTGAAGAGAGACAGCTGACTGGGCAAGGACAAGGAGACAACTCGGAGGAGTATGATTTTGAGGACTATGTTTGCTCTCAAAAGCAACCCGTTCGAGTGAGAGAAGCTCACAAGAGGATCGAATGGCTAAAGAGGATGAACAAGTTCCTGGGCAGGAAAGTGAAGGACCTTACCGGCTCGGTGAAGGTAATGGGAAGTCAGATCAAGGAGCTGCAAGATAAGGCAAGCTGTACCTCAGCCCCCACTTCAGCTTATGCGCCCACATGGATGGGGAGAAGCGGACCACTAGGAGGGATCCGAGGATTAGCACCTCCAGAGCCTCACGGAGCGTCATCTTACGAGCCCCAACCAAAGGAGGATGTAACCAGACCCGACAGATCGCGGAGAAGCCACTCAGATGCCTATCCGACGCCTAACCCAATGGGGTACACGATGCCTTACCCGATGACACCATCGGGCACACATTCGGGTGAGCACACGGGTCCCTCTCCCTCAGACATACCAGATGCCCTATCTGATGCTCTACTCGATGCACCCTGCAAGCGGCTACACGGGTGACCTTCCTGGACCTTTCCCACCCTACCCATCCTACTACCCAATGTCGTACCCGATGGGCTACGTGATGTCTTACCGATCAACCCCTCGGATGCTGGTCCGAGCAAGTCGTCCGTGCACATCACCGAGCTCTTTGAGAGCGAATTTTGGCACCTACTGAAGCCGTGACGACCTTGGTTACACATTGGCAAGCATGGAAGCTGTTACAACCTCCTTCTTCACCAACCCATGAGGTACCACAATCATCCAACCCTTTGTAAATAACATTGCATTTAGTTTTATTTCCTTTTGTGTGATTCTTGGATTCTTTTTCAGACATTTGAACTATTCAAAGCCAATGTCAATCCCACTGTCTGCGAATGATTGATTTACATGAATGTAATCTTGCATGTCTTTAATCAGATATGTGTCAGTTCGTTCTCTATCAGAACGTCTGTTTTACATTATTTGGTGGTGACTTGTTTCATCAGCAACACATATGTCACGAAGTGGACGTAACCATGAACAAGGTTCTGTTTCGAATTCACTTACTGAGACAATGAGTGAAAACAGACAAGTAATTAACCCATGAACTGACACTTTCACCATTTTTTGCCAGATTGATTGCTCTTAGAATCGTAATCCTGTTTCCATTGGCCTTATTAGTTGTATAAGTACTAAGAAAAAGTATTGTTATCTTTGTGATCTTGACTTGAATCTAGAATCATAATAATGTTTCCAGCGGACTTAGTGAATTACGTTATGTAGTCTATATATAGTTAGCCTTGAACTTGTGAATTGTGATCTTGCATTCATGGAGTTATCTGATTTTGGAGAACTTCTAGAACATCTGGCGGCTGAGACTGTTTATAAACGCTTCTTCTGGTTCAAAGCCTAAAACGGCCAATTGAATGAGTCTTGAGTATATAAAAATCTATACAATTCTTAACACTTTTTTTTTTGTTATAAACTTCTTGCAGTAATTATTAACATTCGTCTATTGTTCTTGAACTCAACTTTCCATCAAGATCTGTCAGGACATCATCTGTTTGTATTTAGAAGCCTTGTGTATATATGAATGCTGGAAACAGAACAGATTAAAAATTCAATTATATGACACAAATTATACAGCAGATCAGAATGAGACGACCAATGAAAAAATTAGACATCATTTAATAGGGTTTTTGAGGCAAAACCTGAAATGAAGGATCGATCAATGGGGCATACAAAAATCACATCATACAGTACTGTGTCCTAGTTCTTTGGAGTCCCGCCCGTATATAAGATGCTCGTTCCCGCAAGTTTGGTTTTGACGTTATGGATTATGATGGTTTTGAATATTTGAATGTGTGTGTAGTGACTACTGAGGTAACATGACAAATCAGATAAGCAGAAATGATTCGATTAAAATATTAATTTGAAAGTTACTAATTAAAGTAACTCTCATCGTCGGCTAGCCGGGTTGCGCGCAAAATGCTCAGTAGATTTTGGTTTGTTGGTCACTCGTATGGTTTTAAATTTGGGCTTATATTAATTAATATACATGGTTGACTTGAAAATAAAACTTCTAGTAAATTAATATTGTAAAAATTAATAAACACTATAAATTAATAATTTTTGCTGATTTCGAATCGAATCAGTGTAAAAAATACCAAAATTTAATAAAATAATAAGAAAATAATTTTTTGGAATATCTATGTAAAAGATGATTCTAATATATATATATATATATATATATGATATAATAATATGCATTAAAATTATGGATTTTCTCTTAAGGCTCATAACTATAAAACAATTGTTATATTGTATTTTTAAACTACAATAATATAAAATAATCTATAACATATCATAAAATTGCTTAACTTTTTCAAAGTTTTTGAATTTCTAGGTAAGCATCATTTTCATTTTGATAGTTTTATAGGTTATTAAAATACGACAAATAATATTGTTATTCATAAATTTGAATCTATGTATGTAATGTGTATAAGTGAATTTGTTTATAGTATTTGTAATTTATCGTCACTAATTTTTTCTAAATATTACAAATTCAATTGTAAAACCATAAAATTTTAATATTTGAAAGTCTAATTTGATAAAATTGTCTCAATTCATAATATTTAAGAATTTAAAAAATAAATACATCTATAAATTAATAATTATTAATTTACATTTATATATTATTTACACTATAAATTAATAATTATTTATTTATATATAAATTAATATCACTATAAATTAATAAAAATATCATGGTCTCAACGTTATTAATTTATAGAGGTTTTACTGTGTGTATTTTTAGTTCTAATTACAAAAATATCATTCGACATATTCCATTGCCACTGTTCATAATCTGCTCGATAACACTTTACATCCAAGATCAAAGATATCTTCATCATATGATATAAGAAATATATTTGTAATATTAGCGAATAATCATAATAAGTTTACAATTTTACATATATTGATATCGATATAAACTTGTTTTTAATCTATTTTTAATGATACTAATTTTTTTTTTCAACCTAAACATTAATTAAAAAGAAAACTCCAAGATTGGTTGCCCAAGCTGGAGGAGAGTTGTTTACAAAAAGCGTTTCCGACGAAAGCAATCTAGAAGAACGCGCTAAACAATTAGTCTTATTATTTGACGACCTTGGAATTTTGGAAAGGGTGAAAGGAGGCAGGGAGGCACTAAGCACCCTGGAACTCATCAAGAAACGTAGAGAAGGCCGGCCACTCTTCTGGAGCTTGCACCATTGAAAATACCTCTGCAGAATCCGTCTTGAACCTTTGACACGCAATGCCTCTGGAAAGAACACACTCCATCGCCCATAATAATGCTTCCATCTCCGAATGCAGGGGGGACACACTTCAGCGTTGACATCTTGCACCCAAAACCAAGGTCTGATTCTCACCATCACCACACCACCAGCCTAAACCAGAATATTGGTCCGTAGATTTCCACGAACCATCAACTTGACACCGAATTATCATCTCCGGACCTTGCAAAGGTTCCGTCAAACCAGGCCCACTCCTTGTTGCTAATTGGGCTTCCTCCCACCACAATTGTTCTTTTAAAGCCTGATTAACAATATCTAATAGCTCTGATTGTAACCCTTGAAAAACTTTTTTATTCCTATCCTTCCATATAAACCAAACCAACCACGGTATCGAACTGTGTGTCGCTCCTAAAGCCATAGGACCTAACCCTAGATTTGAATAGATCGAACCAAAAGGGAACTTGTATGAGTGTAATCCATCATAAATCTTTTCCCACACCTTAGAGGAACTAGGGCACTCAAATAAAGCATGATTAATAGACTCTGCCACTAGGTCACATCTCTTACATATCGTATCACAATTAACTCCCCGGGAAGCTAATCGCACCGTCACCGGAAGAGAGCCAGAAGCGATCTGCCAGAAAAAGTGTTTAATTTTTGACGATACCGGAAGATTCCATGCCTGATACCTCAGGACATTACAATTTGGACCAAATTCCACTTCCGCCTTCATAGCGTGAGCTACCTTATAACCTGACTTAACCGAATACCAACCCGATTTTGTATAATGCCACACCAATTGATCAGGTTTTACAAATTTGCTAATATGCAAACTCCTAATAATTTGAATATCCTCCGGATCCATATATTCCTGAAGGATAGGTAAATGCCACTCTTTAGTATGTGGATTAATCAAATGATTTACCATTAGATTTGGGTGTAGAAGTCTACCCCTACCATTTGCAGGTCAAGGATACTGATCGGGAATCCAAGGATCCCGCCAAACCGAAATGTTGGACCCTGACCCAACCGACCATCAAGCACCTTTTTCCACTAAACTTTTGGTTGAAAAAATGCTTCTCCACCCAAAATAGGGTGAATAAGGTTTTTTGGCCATCAATGGATGATTGTTCCTAAAGTATCGACCTCTAAACACTTGAGCAAATAAAGAATTCAGAAACTATATTAAACGCCAATACTGTTTAGCCAGTAGAGCATCATTGAAAGTCTCCAATTCCCGAAATCCCAATCCTCCCGCTGATTTATCCCTACACATTTTATCCCAAGCCACCCAGTGGAGCCCCCTGTCGTTCCCATCAGAGCTCCACCAGAATTTGAAATTGCACTCGTCATTTTGGTCGATAGACCCTGAGGGATTTTGAAACAAGACATAACATGCGTCGGAAGAGCCAAAGCCACCGACTTGAGTAAGACTTCCTTCCCTCCCTTTGATAAAAACTTGGCTGTCCAACCGTTCACCCGATCATTTAACCTATCTCGCACATAATCAAAAACTTGTACTCTTGATCCGCCGAGACTCTCAGGAATTCCCAAGTATGAGCTCATACCCCCTTCCTTGGAAATCCCAATAACAGATTTTACCTTGTCCTTGACTTCCGGGGTCACCTTCTTACCAAACATAATAGAAGACTTGTCCAAATTTACCTCCTGAACAGAAGCTTTACCATAGTTTCCTATGATATTCATGACTGTTGAACATTGTTCTTCATCCGCTTTACAGAAAAACAGACTATCATATGCAAAAAGAAAATGAGAAATAGGGGGCGAATCATGTGCAATCTTAATACCCCGAAATTTTCTCCTCCCTCTCCGCCTTTTTGATATTAGCTATCAAAACCTCAGTACAAAGAATAAACAAATAAGGAGATAAAGGATCCCCCTGCCTCAACCCCCGCTTTGGTAAAATGGATCCACGGGGTTGACCATTAAGCAACACTTGATAGGAAACCGAGCTCACACACCACATTATCCAAGAAATCCATTTTGAATCAAATCCTAACCTAATTAAGACCGCCTTCAAGAAATCCCATTCAACACGATCATAGGCCTTACTCATATCCGTCTTGAAGGCCAAAAAATCCGCATTGCACATCCTATTGGTCTGTAAGCCATGAAACATCTCCTGGGCACCAGAATATTATCCGTAATTAACCGACCAGAAACAAAGGCCGATTGTGTTTCAGAAATAATAGATGGCAAAATCTTCTTTAACCAGAAACAAAGAATTTTCGAAATTATCTTATAACTCACATTGCACAAACTAATAGGCCTGAATTCTGCCATTCTTTTTGTGTTTCAACCTTTGGATCAAATAAATATTAGTTTCATTAATTTTGGGATCAAACATGCCAGTCCGAAAGAATCCCTAACCAGAGCAACCAAGTCCCCTTTTAAATGAGGCCAGACCCTCTGAAAAAAAGGGCTGTCATCCCGTCTGGTCCCTTCTAGAAACATTAAGACCGCCTTCTAGTAACCTAATTAAGACCGCCTTCTAGAAACATTACCTTGTGAAGCATCATCCTCAGCATCGGACCCACCCTTATCACGTTTCCATTTGACCATCATCAATATTAACAACTGAATCCTCAACCAGACCCGGTGCCTCACCCTCCTGAAATTCCCCATCCTCAAGAAGATCATCAGAACTCATCGATAAACCAGCCTCATTCTCACCACCATGCATACCATTAACATCAAACCATGAGTGAGTCTTTCTCCTTCACCACCATGGCCTCAGCGGGAGGGATGACTGACTCAAAAGAAACACCAGGCTGCGGAACAAAGATTTTTCTTCACCTGATACATAGGTTTCGGCCAAGCAGGACCACTTCCCTTTCTAGGTGGCTGTGTACGTGACTGATGGACCATGAAGATACCCTGCCCCTCTCGAGCCTCTGCCTGTTGCCCGTAGCTCATTTGCTGACCCCATTACTCCATGATTTTTAGCCTGGTATCTGGAACCATTTTTGAACTCTCACCAGTACGCACCTGTTGTTGGTCCCTTTCTCGAGTTGTTTCTGAATTAAAATCCAGAGCTCGCTTAGCAACCTTCCTCGGCTTCTCCCAACCACCCTCAAAATGTTGAACATTCGATTTCAGTAATGGCTGATTCCATGACCCACCTCTCTTATCCACACCTTCTCCCTGACCACGACCCCCCTCCCCTTTACTTAGCTCACGACATACCTTCTGATCATGTGTAAGCCTATAGCAATGGCTACAAAAACCGAGTAGCTTCTCATACTCCAGTGAGACCACCACCTCATCTCCAGTGTTAAACGGGACCACCAAATGAAAGATCAAAGGAGTAAAGCCATTAATAGTCAAAAGAAAACTACCAGTTTCCTCATCGACTTCACGAAGGATTCCTATCTTCTTCCCAATAGCTTGTAGGGTTGCAATTTCCCAAAATGCATAGGAATCCCAGTAGCCTTCACCCAGAAGTTAATAGCAGATGGGTAAGTATCTGAAATGATAGGTTCCCACCTGACCAAGGCTTACATCCAATTATCAAAGTGATAAGGACCGTTCCTCAACACCCCTTGAAGATCCTCCTCAGTTTCAAAGTTAAACTGAAAGGTATCCTGACCAAAATCCGCACCTTCAACCCTCTCTTCAAGCTTCCATATCTTGTCAGATTAGCCACTAAGGACTCCATTCGTTGAATCGAAGGATTCATCAATCTCCCAATGAGAGTTAGAGAAAACTGCTGAATGCGATGTGCCATCAGAAATTTTCACCGTCTCAGTTCGAACTAATGCAGCCTTTCCTTTGTTGAGGTTCAATTGAGCATGATAACCCTACAAGAACCCGAAGCACAATGAGAACCCTTTGAAATAACCGAAGCTTTACAAGCAGACAACTCGCGAGGAAAGAAAACTCTACTGGTATTGTCCAGAGAGACTGAAAGAAACGAGATGAAACTATCGAGCACCACCCAGAACCAAATAAATACCAATTGATTATAAGTAGAATTCACAATCACGAATAAATGTCGAATCCTTGACCCCCTCATCAAATCGCGAAACCAGAGTATACAGAATATTTTCTTACCCAGAACTTCGTGAAGCCAAATCCCACTCTTTCCATAAGCAAAACCAAATCGCCCAATACATCCCCAATCTGGTCCCATAACGACCCGATCAATTTCCAAGGAAGTTGAACTCTCACAATCTGTATTATCCTCCAGACCCCCCGATCTTGGTCCTTGGAAAGCGAGATCCCACACTCTCCAAATCCCATATTCCTGATTCACCAGATCGTGATCGTAAATCTCCAGTCCATAGAACCAAAACCCGACCAGAAAACCACCAATCCCCATATCAATTTCCGCCGCCGAGAAACATTTAAGAACCAAAACCTAATCGCCATCACAAAGAAATTACGATTAATGATACTAATTTATGAAACAAAGTAGTTATTTATAAAAATTATAAATTATTAAGACTATTTGGTGATAAATAGTAAATGGAAATGGTAATGATACTAATTTATGACATCCATTTACTATTTATCACCAAATAGTCTTAATAATTTATAATTTTTATAGATAACTACTTTGTTTTTTTTTTTTTTTTTTTTTGTCTTCAAATAGAACCAAAATGGGAAGGTTTGAACAGAGGAAAAGAAAAAACATAGAAACAGAGAAACAACAACATTATAACGCCTCACCCCTCACTTGATCATGAAGCCAAGAAGGCCCTCCAAGTGAAAGATAAGACTGAAACCGACCAGCTCTTGTAACGCTTGTGGCAATCGCCATTGCTACCTTGTTGGCAGTAGTTGCAACCGAGTAACATCTCCAGGCAGAGAACTTAGACAACATCATATGTATTTCATTCAATATCAGATGAAACCGAGGCCAAACCGACGGATTATTAACAGCCTCACTGACCATATAATTATCCATGACAAACTCTACCTTAGGTATTTGCAGAATTGAGACCGCTTCACTTGCCCACAGGAAGGTTCTCAAAGCCGCAAGGAACCGTGAGTCTGGAGCTGTAAGTGCATCTCTAGCATGATAGAGTACCTGTCCTTGAGAATCTCTCATGATCCAAGATCCACCCCGACAACCTGGATCTTGTTCTCCATGAAGAACCAATATTGCACTTGACAAAACCCATTGGAGGCTTACACCACTTGATCTCCAATTTGCTCTGCCTTACACTTCGGGATGATCTAGCATAAGAAGGTAGAGCCTGAACAGCAAACCATTGAGAAGAGTTGTCCTGCGCAGTGAGCACCATATGTCGAAGATCACCATGTTTCCCTTGAAAGACCAAAGTGTTGCGATGTTTCCAAATTCCCCAAAGCAACCAAGGTATAGCATAACGTATCTCCTCAGGGATTGTATCATTTTGGATCAGAGACCATAGGTGTTCCCAGTTTTTATCCACATCTACCGGGGAGAAACCACCATTTGGAATTGGGACATTCGCCAGAGCGAAGGCTTGACGAGCTACCGGACAGTCAAATAACAGGTGACATATAGTTTCTGCTTGAAAACCACAGCTCGGGCACCGAATATCTCCTCCACAACCTCGCGATGCTAGACGTTCAGTTACCGCAAGAGCACCTGAGAGCAGTCGCCACAAGAAAGTTTTAATTTTGGGAGTTGTCTTTATCTTCCATACATTCACTTTGAGCTCATTCCTATGATTCACAACTGCATCAGTAGGTTTGTATATTGATGGAAGTGTTTGTTTCAACCAATAACCACTCTTAACATAGTAGGAGCCCGACTTAGAATATGGCCATATATGACGATCCCGGCTTCCAACCTTGATAGGCATTGCTAAGATTTCATTTGCATCATCCGGGGGGAATAAAGCCTTCACTTTCTCCCTATCCACTGAGACTGATTAGATATCCGAAGCTCAGACACACGCAGATTGACTTGAAAAAAGGTTTGCGATCTAAAGGGTGCTCTGGGATGCTTGTCACAAACCCACTTGTCTAGCCAAACCATGGTATCACATCCATCCCCAATGGTCTTCATTAAACCTTGTTTAAGTAACTCACGCCCATGTAATATGCTTCTCCACGCGTAGTACGGTCTCGAACCAGAGCCACATTCAAGGAATGAAGACTACGAAAGTATCTGCTTTTATAGAATCTCCCAATCAGAGACTCAGGGTTATTCAGAATCCTCCATGCTTGTTTAGCTAACAAGGCCTGGTTAAAATCCCCAAGATCCCTAAACCCTAAACCACCTTCTGATTTGGATTTACACATTTTCTTCCACGCAACCCACGCAATCTTCCTCTTCCCCTGACAATTGCTCCACCAAAACTCACACATGGCACTTGTGAGCTTCCTGCAAAGGTTCTTACTCAATCTAAAACACGACATGGCATAAACCGGAAGTGCCATCGCCACCGCCTTCAAAAGACTTCTTTTCCCTCCCAAGGACAAAGATTTCGCAAACCATCCTTGAAAACGAGATTGTAACTTATCACCGATGAACCCCAGAAGTGCTTGCTTTGATCCACTGAAACATTCCGGTAACCCCAAATATGAACCTGTGCCACCTTCTTCAAAAATTTTCAACGTTTGCTTGACCAATCACCTTAACCTCCTCAGGTGTCTTCTTCCCAAATGTGACTACAGATTTGGTGAAATTGATTACTTGCCCAGACGCCTTCCCATACAGGTGAAGACAGTGAATAATCTCCTCACACTCCTCTTTAATGGCCGACTATGAATAAACTATCATCAGCAAAAAGTAAGTGTTGTATCACTGGACAGGAATCATTGAAACTGAACCCCGTTAAGCTTCCTTGAATCTCACTGCGGTGCATCACATGGACTAGAGCCTCCGCGCACAAGATGAAAATGAAAGGAGAAAGTGGGTCTCCCTGTCGGATTCCACGACCCGGTTTGATGAATCCATAGTCACACCCATTGATGAGCACAGAAAATGTAACAGATCGAACACAAACCATTATCCAACGAATCCATAGACTATGGAATCCCATCTTGATGAAAAGATGCTCCAGGAAGTCCCACTCAACTCTATCGTACGCCTTCGACAAATCTGTCTTGATGGCAATGAAACTCTCATTAAACTTTGCATTCGTCTGGAGAGCATAAACAATCTCGTGTGCGATCAGAATATTGTCAGATATCAACCGCCCTGCTACAAAAGCGCCTTGTGTTTCTGAGACTAAACCTGTAAGCGTCGTTTGAGACGTGTGCAAAGGACTTTTGACACAATCTTATAAAGAACAGAGCACAAGCTTATTGGTCGCATATCCGACATAAGGTTGGCATTTGGCTTCTTGGGGATCAAACACAGCTGAGTGTGATTCCAGTCTTGCGGTAAAGAACCAGTGTTGAAAAACCCTTGAACCTCCTTGGTGATATCTTGGCCAACAATTGCCCAGTATTTACGGAAGAAAGCACCAGTCCAGCCATCAGCACCCCGAGCACTATCCCCTTTGATGTTAAAAGCCGCCTGTTTAATCTCCTGATCCGTGATTGGAGCCACTAGTAAAGAGTTCATATCTTCAGTCACGCGTGGTTCCATACCTTCCAAGAGATCAGTATATCCAGATGGGTTAGAGGTTTTTAAAAAGCTCAGAAAAATATTCTGCCGCCACAGTACCTTTAGAGCCCTCCTCAAAACATTCAGCACCATTCTTATCAACCAGTGATATCAGTCGGTTCGTTAACCTCTTATACTTGACACTGCCATGGAAGTAGGCAGTATTCTTATCACCAGCCTGAAGCAGGATTCTCGACTCTTAAGTCTCCAATACACCTCCTCCTCACGATAGGCTACCGCTAAAGCCCATTTTTATCCGGCTTAATTTCTGGAAATTAGGGTGCAGCTTAGTTGATTCCTCTTCCAAAACTTTCCTAAGCAAACTGAATCTGCAGTGAAGAATTCATCAGATTACTGTGTTTCCAACATGACAAAGCACAACGACATTTGGCTAAGTTCCCTGTCACTGAGCTCCTGGAGCTCCGATTCCCCACTCTCCAAGTTCTTTGATGATATCCTCAGTTTCCGGCTTATTGATCAAGCGTTTATCAAAGATAAACCTCCCCTTGTAACTTGTGTCATCTCCAACCAATCTAGTGAAAATTGGTCTATGATCAGAACCCAAGAGATCCAAGTATTCAGTATTCACCCGAGGGAACAGAGTAAACCACTCCCTATTACCAAACTCCTGTCCAACCTACACTGGACCCAGACGTTGTCTCTTCTACCACCCCATGACAACCGTTTCCCAAAGCTTAGAATCTCTTTAACTTTGCATGTTCTTGCCATCGTACGGAATGGATAAAAGGAGCTATCTGGTCTCCTAGGACCTCCCAGCTTTTCAGAATTGTCCATAATCTCATTAAAGTCACCAGTGAGCATCCAAGCTTCATCTCGTTGAATCCCTATCCGCATTAGTCTCTCCCAGACCTCCTGTCTTAGATGGCGAGCAGGGTCTCCATATACAAATGTGATGAAGAAAATAAGATCTCCCTTAATGATTTTAGTATCAATCATTCTCGAATCAGAATGCAAAACCTCGACCACATACATGTCTTTCCAAAATAAAGCTAGTCCTCCACTAAGCCCATTTGGATCGACGATATGCACTTGGTCATACCCCAACCACTCTTTAACTCCTACTACGTGATCACTGGAGTTTTAAGTCTCCAGAAGGAACAAAAAGTTAGGAAATGCTCACGACGCATTTCCTTCAGACGTCGAACTGTCGAGGAGCTCCTCATTCCTTGACAGTTCCAACATGTTACACCTCATTGAGAATTGGGTGGTTTCTGGAAAACCACCAAACCCCTTTGTTTGTCAGACATATGTAGACTACTCGCTCCTTCCCTCAAGACCTCATTGTCAGCATTGGTTGCACCTACAATCGAAATTCCATCGTCATTCAGTGCTGGATCTCTCTTCATTAGCTTGGGGAGAACCTCATGTTCACCCTCTGCTTTTCTTTTAGACATTGCATTCCTATGTAGCTCTCCTTCCGTTGCCTCCAAAACAAACCATGTGCTTTCTGATTTCCGTTGTTGGTAGTGTTGGCTTTCCTACTCCAGGATCCAAACTTCTCTGGCCCTGATTCCTTCTCGGTGTCACATTATCCCCAACGGTATCTGTAACCCCTATACTGAAACCATCCGCAAGCCGCTGCTTCCAGTTCACAGATACCTTGCCTAGGCAGTACATCATGCTTCAATCTAGGCTCCTCCTCCATACGACTCTGCAAGTATTTCTCATGATCTCCGCTTGCCGCATTTGGTGTATTAAGGTTGTTGACATCATGGTTATCAGTAATCAGGTTAGCCCTATCATTCTGAAGAAACTCAAAAACTGGACGTTCTCTCTTTATGCAGACTGTGAGTGAGCACAGGGGGAGGCTCAAGCCGTAGCAGTGAATTTTGAGCTCGTGTGTCCTTAGCAATAGACTCCAGAGTCATGCGCAAGACCTGCTCACGCTGGCTCATGAGGCCTGGATCACCCGAGTACAAGTATTTTTTCATCTTTGATAAAACATCTGGAGCCACAACGTTTGATTTCTGAGAGAAACCTTGGGGTGCTGGCTGAGAGAGGAGAGGGATTACTGCTCCTGCCAGATCCTCTGGAAACCGGTGATCTCGTGTAGAACTTCGGCTCCCCACTTCAGGGAAAGTAGCTTGAGTAGCATTCGAGTTTTGCTCCAAGGTATCCTTCCGGAGGTAAGGGCAAAGATGCTTTCATGTGTGAGGCGTAAACAGTGGAAACAACTTTTCCGAACCCCGCTCATATTCAATACCAACCGTAGCTAAAAACACCCTTAGGAAGTTGGGACAGATTTGGATTTAACCAGGGGGTTTGGGCAACATCAAAAATTACCTTTGCTCGTACGAAAGCATTGTATTGAGATCTCTCTTGGTCAAAAGCTATCTCCCTTAACTTGGCCTATTCTACCAGCGATGGCCTCAATAGTCTTAGTTGAAAGGAACTTCGGTGAGATATTGCTTATTCTGATCCACACGGGGACTGTGGAGAGATAAGACTCTGGTGGGTTCTCCATCCAACGCTCCATGATCATCCCCCATTCATCAAAAGTCCAAAAGCCGGTTTTCAAAACTCTTTCCAGATCGCTTTCCAGTTGAAAGATGAACTGAAAAGTGTCTCTAGATAGTGCTATTCCCCTAACTCTTTCATACACTCCCACACTCAAGGCACTCTTCATAATCATCTCCCCATTTTCTGACAAATAGGGTTTAGTAATCTTCCCAGGACACTCAGACGACATTCCACCGCTGCTCCAAAATCACCCTCTTCCGTAAGTATGATAGGACTCTCATCTGCAATTGACATCGTCTCCATAGCTTTCCCCAAAATCGCTTCCATTAGCAGTAGAAAAATACCAAGATCTGTTCCGAATACCCTCGTTCGAAAAAAGACGAAGCACAAGAGCGGCGGAGAGGCGGAAAGGGTTAAAGAATTTGAAATTGGGAAGTAAAGATCTTGGTAATATTCGTCGAATATCCATAGAAACGGAAAGATTTGGTGTATCTTGTGAAATCCCGATATTTTCTCGAGACGATTAAACCCTACTCCGGTAGAAAGGTTCGTTTGCCGGCTAGATAACCCATCAATATTGGGATAATGAAAGACTCTCACCGAAAAAGAGAGTCCTAAGCTCGAAGACATTTTTTTTTGTATCTTTATAAATCCAATAACTACTTTGTTTATATGTTAAATATTATAGTATCATGATAATTGCACATCCTATGTCTTTGATAGTTAGATGCATAATTATTCAGTTAAACGAGTTATCATATCCTACAATCTTATTATATAAACTTTAGTTTTCAAAATTAGTAATTCATATAGTCGCGACATGTGTCAAATATATCGATAATATTTTGACATGTATGAAAATGATTACAATTAATATTTTTAAAAATATATAAAACAAAAGTAATCTATTATATCACTAATTCTAATAGGAAAGTTATCTATTAAGTTATTAATTTCAATAGGAAAATATGTGCAATTAATAAGGAAAATATTTGTAATTTATTTGCAATTATTATTTATTATAATCATATAGTAAAAAAAATATATACAGAAAAATGATTAAAGTGTGAAAAGGTTTAATGTATTAAAATTAGTGACTAAAAACTTTGTTTTAACATATTTGTAAATTATAAGAAACTAAAAATTTAAGCAATTTAATAAATATAAAAAAATAGTTCATATATGTATATAAAAAATAATACTATCTCTAATTTTAAATTACTAATTCTATAAGAATTCTTCCCTTTCTAAACCACATTTATCCTTATTTTTAGTTCTAATTACAAAAATGTCATTCAACATATACTAGTGACACTGTTCATAATTTGCTCGATAACACTATATATGCAAGATGGAAGATACTACTCATCATATGATATAGTAAATATATTTTGTAATTTTGTGTATAAAGTAGACGGCTTGACCAATGATGTTTTCTTCCTTGGATGAGTTGTTGGTTATTCTATCTTTCATGGTCAACATGTTTGATCTCATTCACAACCAATAATCAATGATCATAATTAAAAAAAAAAACTCTGAAGCTTACTATCTGATCAAGAATTTGATATCGTGAATGAATTATCCATGATTAGCTATCAAGAAAATTTTAAAACTTTATATTTATTTACCTACAAGAGTTTGTTTTGAAAAAGTTGACATAAAAGAAGTACTATGGTCAGTTGAGATGGAAATATTTTTTATTTTATACATCAAATAAAGAGGTATGTGTGATTCATACATGTTAATCATTTAACAATAAAAACATTAATTTAAATTTACTTTGTTAATTTTTAAATTTATGCAAATATTTGTTGTTACAATGACAAAATAAGGGGATATTTTTCAATTTGGCTTGGTTATTTTCGGTTTATATGTTCTAAACCGGTTACATTTAGCCAACAAATATCGACTTTGATCAAAAGAATAAAAAAATTATTTGCAATACCGGAGAATTAGTCGGTTCAGTTTATAAAAGAAAAAGAAATAAGAAAAACCAGTTTCGATATATCAATTTGGCTCGGTTTAGTTCGGTTTATATTTAATGATTCCTCTCAAGCTCTCTCTCACCTTTGCTCCTCTCCGCAGTCTCGAGTCTCGACGTTTGCCGTCGGTGGGAATTTTCAGATGAGAGCCGTAATCGAAAG
>NC_141889.1:27192201-27226630 GCF_030686135.1 Camelina sativa | reverse complement strand
TTTTATTTGATATTTTTATTTTAACATAAACAAAATTTTACATATATTTAATACTATATATTTTTATTTTATTATTAATTTAATAAAATAACCCTAAAACTAGTCCCCGATTAATTTTCATTTAATATCTGATTTTTTCGTTAGGCGCTAGGCCCACCCCAACCGCCCGACTAGTGCCTAGCGATTTCTAAAACAGAGATCCCATCTTTTCTTTTCTTATTATCTTTTGCTTTTGATTTTTTTTTTTTTAGTAAAAGGAACAATGAAAAAAAGTTGTAAAGGGACTAAGGGATGACTTTTTAATTCCTAATTAAGAGATGGGAACTGATTCTCCTACTGAAAAAAAAAATAGTATCAATCTTCAGTTTGCTGTAGTTTAAATCTGGAGGGGAATCATCAAGATTATATATTTGGAATAAATTTGATTTTAACATTGCATTCATTTTCATCTAGATTTCAATGAATATTACTAAATTATGAATTTCTTCTATAATATTTTTTGTTTCAATGCCAAGTTAATTTAATTGGTACTCATTCCAATTGCTTACCAAAAACAATTATATAAGTCTCAATTGGTACCCCCAATTGCTATTTATTTATTTCTATGATAAAAAAAAATTATAAACACACAATTGTTCAAGTTTTTCAAAAAGATATTCAACAAAAAAACCATAACAGACACACATTAACATTTAATAAAATCATTAAAAACTTACTGCTATGAGAAACAAAAACTTCATTTTAAAAGATTGGCATGTCGTTCAATGAAAAAAAAAATGAAATATACTATTAATTAAATGGGAAAAAATGATTGAATGATGTTGTTTTGCTTCTTTTTATTTTATTTTATTTTTGGGAAATCACAAATAGGAAAAGGAAACTTTGTACCCCCAAAGTCTTGTCGTCCTCGACAAATTACTATTTATTTACGGATTAGGGTAATTATTCTATTCTCTATATATAGATAAAGGATAGAGCAATCCAACTTTCAGATACAAAAAGCTTATTTTTCTCTGATCAATCGAAAAACAATTCTCTCAAAGGTTTTTCTCTGGCCACGCGCGATGTTGAACCAAGACGCGATTCAAGAGATCCTCTCTCATTGTTCAGCGACGGAGATTCCAAGATTCCGTTTACTAAACAAAGAGTGCAACAAACGAAGTTGAGATTTATCGATCATCATCTCCATAGAGCGGACAAATCGTTTAGTATCACCCCCGTTTCGTCCCCGACGTTGAAGCAGAACAAGAAGAAAAAGAAGATAAAACCCAAATCTCACTTCAGTTTCTTCCTCTGAACAACGCAAAGATCCAAGCTTGTGATACACATCATGGGATTTTGCTCTGTATCGGTGATAGGTTTAAAGGAGCGATAACGATACCAGAGTACATCGTTTGTAAACCTGCTACAAAGCAGTTCCGGATCATACCAAACCCTAAAACTCGATATCTGACGATCGCAACCGGTTTAATGGTGATTTCTTTGACCCCGTTTGGGTATAAGATCATTAGGTTTTATGAACCAAGGACATGGATGACCAAGGAAGGTTTCTATAATCACAACTCTGATTTTGATTCCCTCCAGAGTATGACTGTTTGGTGTAGAGGTTGTTGCTTCTCCCATCACGTTTGCTTGGTGAGCTCTTGGTCCTCCATGACCAGTCATTGAACGGTTCGTTCGAAGATGATGATGAAGAATCCAACATCGACTCTTGAAGTGACCAGGCTTCTTACAATGCTCACAAAAGGGTGGATTCTTGTCTTCATGCTTGTAGTATCCTTTGTTTGCAGAAGCAATCTCCACTTTGTTGGTTGTCATTAGTTCTCCTTTGGCTCCAAATAGACTGATAGAACCATGTTCTTTTTGAATCTGATTGCATAAATCGTCGAGGAATGGGAGCTTATCTGACCTCAAGATATGCTTAATGAGATCATTGTAGGAGGAGTTCAATGTTAAGAGTAGTCCGAACACTTTGTCTTGTTCACCGCCTCTCGTTTAGGATTGTAGGGTCGATGGTCTCAGTTGAAGCATTTCCAGTTCAGCCCAAAGGGATCTGAATTTTCCAAAGTGTTTGGTGAACTCCATATCTTCTTGGTTGAGATTGTTGATGGCTCGCTTAATCTCAAAAATTCGGTTTACATTCGTGGCATTCCCAAAAACATTTTGAAGTGTATCCCATAAATCCTTTGCGGTTTCACAGTAGGAGTATGCTTCAAGGACCGGTGCATCAAGTGAGTTTTGAATGATGGCAAGAACTCCTTGGTCTTCTTGGAACCACTTGTCTTCTCCACTGGCGTCAAGCTCTTTGCTGTCTTCAGCGGTTTTGCTCTTTGAAGCTTCATTTGTAGTAATATGGGACCAAAGCCCTTGGCCACATAGGGCTGTTTTTGTGGTTCTTGCCCACAATAAGTAGTTTTCTCCTTTGAGAGTAACTGGAACGATAAAGGTTTTGGTGCCTTCCATGGTGAGTTGTCCGTTGATTAAAGTTATTATCCAACAAGTAAAGATGAACAACTCTTGAGATCAGAGCAGAAATGGGAGAAGGGATTAGAGCGGAAGTGTTTGGTGGGTGTGAGATTTAGAATATGGAAAAACTAGGCTCTGATACTATGTAAAATTTAAGAGGACAAAAGAGTATGGAAAGATTTGTGAGATATTGTGAGATCGAACAAAGATTGAGGCAGAGTGTAAAACAGAGCAAAAATAGAGTAAAAGAGTATAACAAATATGAGAGTGTTCTAGTGTAATGGAGAAAGAGATGATCTCTTTTCTAACTTGATTTAGCTCCTGGCTACAATCTAAATATAGACATTTACAATACAGAATATTCTACATAAGATGCTATGCACAATTACATATAATGAGAGTGACATCTCCTTAAGCTAACATGTGATCTTGGTTTGACTTGCTTCCCACTTGCTTAATCTCACCAACGGCTCTATGGAAGGATCTCAAAGTATTGGTGACCGTTGGAGGTTGTTCCTCTTGGACTGGACTTGCTAAGCCTCCGAACCGTACGGACGACCCATCTTGGTGAGTGTACGGACGTACGGACATTGGTGTGAATTTTCATACATTCTACTGTATCAAAAGCCTTAGAGATGTCAAGTTTTATGGCACTGTAGGGAGAAATAGAGGACTTCTGATATTCTTTTACGAGCTCTGAGGCAAGGAGAACATTCTCCAAGAGTAGACGGTCCTTGATAAAAGCAGTTTGGTTCGGTTCAATGATAGTCAACAAGCGATGGGATGATAATATTTCATTGTTTCTAGGTCTGTGGTCTTTGGGATCAACGAGAGTATGCTAGTATTGACTCTGTGAGGCATGAAACCATATATGAAGAAAGACTGAACTGCCGTAGTAAAATCTGGTCCAACAATATCCCACGCTGAATGATAGAATTCTACAGGGTAACCATCAGGACCCGAGACTTTACTGGATGGCATCAAAAATAAGACCCCTTTAACTTCTTCGACAGTAACATCACAGACAAGAGAAGATTCAATACGCTCAGTGCAACGGTAGTCTAATAAGTCTGCTAAGAAATCAGTTGAAGCTTCCTCGATATTGTCTGGTCACGCATGGAGAAATTGCTGGAAATGAGCAGCTGCTTCACGCTTAATCTCTGAGGCCTCTGTTATAGTTTCCCATGCTTGAGTCTTAAGCTGTCGGATAACATTTTTTGAAGCATGAGCCTGGGCAATGCGATGGAAAAATGCTGTATTTTGGTCTCCATACTTCATCCATGTCAGTCGAGATTTTTGCCGATAAAACTGTTCTTCAACCCCAGCTAAATGATTCCACTAGTCAATAGCCTCAGATACCGCCGCAAAAGATTCAGCACTAGGCGACGTCAAAGCCTCGTTTTGGCAGTCACATAATGCATCGAAAGCCTCTCTAGTCCTCTTTGGAATATCACCATATTTCTCCTGGTTCAAAGATCGCAAACTGAATTTTAGCTTTTTAAGTTTCTTGTGATAAAGGAAGAGAGCTGATCTGGAGTGGTAGAGAGGCTCAAAGGCGTCCCAAACTTGCTGAACTGTCGAATGGAACTTTGGCGAATCCCCAAGATAAGTGAAGAACTTGAAAAGTCGACGAGCAGTATGCACTTGGTGAGAGAGGCTGACACTGCACCGACAGTGGTCAGAAACACCACAAGTCTCAAAGCTTGCGAAGGAGTTTGGAAAAAATTGTCCCCACGCCCCATTTACTACTGCACTATCCAGTTTTTTACCTATGGGATTGTCCCCTTGATTGTCCCACCAGGTGAAATACGGTCCCACATATGCCAGGTCATCAAGTTCACAATCAGAAATAAGAGACTGAAATCCATGCATTGCAGAATCAACAGTACCACGAGAATGCTCCGATGAGGCTAATGTCTCGTTAAAATCCCCCAAAATGATCCACGGTAGCTGGCCTTGAACAAAAATATCGTTGTTTTGTTGGATCTCCTCTCATAGCATACATGCATGAAACCATAAATTGTTCACCTGTTCCTGAAGTAACCCAACAGGTGATAATTTGTGGGCTTTTATATCATATATGCACTGTTACTTCTTCTCTCCAACATACCCAAATCCTCCCTAGCCTGTGATAATCATAATTTGTTTCAGCCTTCCACCCTGGGAAAGCAGACCCAAATATATTCTAAAAATTGTCTTCATTGACTCGAGTTTGAAGAAGAAACCAAAAAACGGCTTCTTCTCTTGAACCACATTATGTTTTTGCATTTTGTTGAAACCCCTTGTATTCCACGCAAAAAGGGATGACATGATCATTAGTGCTTCCCGAGGGAAGCTTTCTTTGCTTGATTTGCGGAGACACTTGTTTGTTGATCTTTACGGTTAACTATAGTCTTTGGTCTAGAGCGTGATCTCCCACGCTGCGACTTAGCCTTTAGAACAGAGAAGTCGGAATGCCCCTGAGCATCATTTACTGATTGGTCCTCAGACTTGGACTTAACCGTCTCTTGATCCTCAGGTTCATACTCTCCATCCTCAAGAGTCTCTGTGAGATCTTGAAACCGACAGGTGGAGCTAGTTGTGTCTTCCTTTGCCAAAGTTTTCGAAGCAACTGCAGTAACAGAGACGGGGTTTGTCGGGGATCGACCTGATTTCTTTACTAGTGACCAGCTGCCTGCATCATCCTCAGTACCTACAATTAGGTTATGCAGGGAAGACAACTGAACAATCCCCGTTTCAGGTGATTTTCCTGCAGTTAGATCACCCACCACAGCTCCTTTTCTCACCTTAACGCATTCTTTCTCGACATGTCCCCATTCCTGACACACAGAACCCCGAGACGGGAGCCATGGGTAAGAGACAGAGATAGTTAGCCCCAAACCCGTTAGATTGATTTTATCCGGTAGCGGCTTCTCCAAGTTGACAACAACCAGCAGACGAGCCATGTCCAGGCGGACACATCGCACCGTGTTTGGATGGAGCCTCTGCATTTAACCTATCTGATCACCAAGAAACTGCAGACCTTCATTAGAAAACAGAGAGTCTGGGAAATTATTAAGATTCACCCATATCGGGATTGCTGAGAGGTCTGGATTGGAACTTGCGGTAGAATTGAAGGACTCCACTCACGAACCAAGAGTGGGATATCTGCAATATGCTAGAAATGCCTTTGAAGAACCCTCTGACACATTTTAACATCATCGATTTTGAAAAGGACGGACTTAAGAATTGGGCATCAATCATAGAGACCTTCGCTGGAGAGGACCATCTATGATTAACGGTCGCATGAACCTTTCCGATGTGGGGGGCATCACCAATGAAATAACCACCAACGAACTTAGACCACAGAGGCTGAGAATCTGCAACTAAAGCTGGTGGCCCCTCAACTTCAATAGCACCTTCCTTTACTTCCGGAGCAGAGGACGCATGGTTAGAAATAGTCATCGTGTTCTCCACGGCGGTAACACCAGACAATGTTTTGGGAGAAGAAAGAGTTGGCGATCAAGAGGATGAAACAGTTTGCGAGTAGGTCTTCGGTGAAGGAAGATGGAGACATGGGCTATCCCATGGGAGGGAAGAACCCATGCTCGCCGGACTCAACTGCCGCAGGGTTCTCTCGATAGGGTTTTTTCTCTCGTTTTATTTTGATGGTTTTTTTTTTAAACTCACAGTTATATATATTTAATATTTATGATGTTTTAGTCTACTTCTTATTTTCTTTTTTTGAGAAAATTTTTAGTTTTATTATTTAGCATATTTTTTAAATGATTTTCTGATATATAATTCTAAATTTGAAATTAAATTTAACTTGTTTTGAAATATTTTTCCCGTGATATGCGGGGAGGGAGGCTGAATCCTAGTTACTAGTAATTTCTAATTAAAAAAAAAGTTGAAAGTTACGAACTGTGGTTTGAAACAAAATGTCACTAATTAATTACGTTTTAGTTTTTGTTTTTCTGCGGTCGAATTATTTTAAACAATTTTATGTATTTTTTAGTATGAAAATATTGATTTTTTTTTTTTGTTTAATTTATCTTATTCTTTTGGTCACAACTTAAGGGTATGGAATTATATATGCTTTCAGAAATATGAGCTTTCATATATCAATGGTTTACATTAAAATATAGACTAAAAAAGAAAATTTAGAAGAGTTGAGTTAGTTATTTCATATCATGAGATTGAAGGGTCTCAAATTTTTCATCACGTTTTGTGAACACATTTCACATTTAAAGTTTTTATCTTTCTTCAACTTGGCTATTTTCCTCTCTTTAGAAAATCATTTCATTGGTTTGGAGCTAGTAAATTGAACATTTGTAATAAATTTAAATTCAAGCGAAAAAGGAACAAAAGTAAAAACAACTTATAAATATTGAACCTAACTCATTTCTTAAGGGGTTTAAACTATGTCTTATGGAAAATCGATAATTCTCTAATTTACATGTTTTAAGCATCCTTTTTTGTCTATATTTTGCATTGTTTATACTCTAACTTTAGCATTTTTAGGTCATTTACATTAGGAATTTGACTTTAGACCATTTAGGGTGTTGCATTCTTGCATTTGCACATTTTGGATGAAAACAAGTGCTTTAGAGCCTAAAATGGGGAGAAACAAGGTCAAACCCGTGCATGTGCCCGAAGGAGCTATTGAGCAGGAAGAACAGTCCGAACCCCAACCCGATCGAGGAAGATTCAAGAGAAGGAAGAACAACCTGAGGACCTACCCGAGGAGTTACCCGAACATATCCTCGTGCACCCCATCGAACAGACCGAGGAGTATATGCAGAAATGAACATGAGAGTGTTTTAACAAGATTTTAGAGATTCATTGTCTAAGGAATATTTGCTTGAGGCATGTAAGACATCTATATTGGTCAGGAAGCCTTAGGAGTCGATTACCCTATCCTTAGGAGCTTTCGTATTTTGATTGTTTACATTTTTATTCATCACTCGATCCCTTACCCGAACTGGTACTCGATCACCAGCTTCGTGTAACCCCTCGAGCTGTTCATATTCATCTTGCTTACTCGATCACCCCACCCGATCATATACTCGAATGCTTGCATTGAGTGCTTAGGTCATGTGGTTCTTGTTTATTTGCTTTCTTTTATTTATTTTAGGATTGTTAGATCAAAACCATTTCTTGTCTGGCTTGATTTGCACAGTACTGATCATATCTTATCTGCTAGCATAATAACCATTTGGATTGATAACCCTTTGTACTACAACTGCATAGGGAATTGATACCCTGGGTGAAAATCCTGTTATCAATTTGGCGTCGTTGCCATTTGGTTGAATTTTATTTGCTACATTTCAGATTTCAGCACTCTCTAGATCAAGTTCTATTATCAACTTTGGTTTGGTACAGACTTGTTTACTTTCGTGTCTGTTTGTTTTACATTTCAGGAACAACCCGAGCACCCACCCGACCCGTCACTTGATCACCTGGATCGGGTAGACCTTCATGTACTCACTCGGTAATTGATTGTACATGCAAACACGATCTAAGGGTAGCCAACACTTAAGTCCATTCATCAACCACATCTACAGACCAAGGCTTATCCGTCAACAACAAGTCCAGCACCCACAACCAACAACAATTGAGGAGACAATGAATAATCAGAATGGTCAACCAGCTCCTCAAGAGAGGACCCATATAGGGGCAGGAGATGCACCTTCTACTCATACTCAAGTACATGGCATTGTGCCACCTGCTGTTCAGAACAACAACTTTGAGATCAAGAGTAGTCTCATCCAGATGATACAAAGCAACAAATTTCAAGGATTGTCAATGGAGGACCCATTGGACCATATGGATGAGTTTGATAGGCTCTGTAGCCTCACCAAGATAAATGGAGTTAGTGAAGATGGATTCAAACTCCGGCTTTTCCCATTTCATTGGGAGACAAGGCACACATCTGAGAGAAATCACTCCCCAAGGAATCCATCACCACTTGGGAAGCATGCAAGAAGGCATTTCTATCCAAATTCTTCTCCAAGGCTGCGAAATGACATCTCTAGCTTTGTTCAAAAAAATAATGAGACGTTCAGTGAAGCTTGGGAACGTTTCAAGGGATACACAAGCAGATGCCCTCATCATGGTTTCAGCAATGCATCATTGCTAAGTACACTATATCGAGGTGTAGTCCCTAAGATCCGGATGTTGCTGGACACCGCAATCAATGGTAACTTCCTCAACAAGGATGTAGACGAAGGTTGGGACCTAGTGGAGAACTTGGCTCAATCTGATTTCCATTACAATGAGGAGTATGATCGCACTGTGCGATCTACTGGAGACGATGATGCCAAATACAAGAGAGATATGAAAGCTCTCAATGACAAGTTGGATAGACTCCTCAACCAGCAGCAGCACGTCCATGCCATCTCAGAGGAAGATCCGTTTCTGCAACAAGATGGGGAGACTGCTCAGATAGAGGACATGAACTACATCAACAACCAAGGAGATTACAACAAGGGGTACAACAACTTTAAACCAAACCCGAATCTGTCATACCGTAACCCGAATGTTGCAAATGCCCAAGACCAAATCTACCCATCAGCAGTCCAAGGGAACCAGGTTCAGCAAAAGCCGCTTGTTTAATACAATCAAGGCTATGCTCCTAAGCAGCAGTACTCTAGCAATTACCACCAACCAATTGCACCACCTGGATTCCAACCACAACAAGGACCACAAAACCAATCACAAGACGCGGACCTTAGAGGATTACTTCAGCAAATGATACAGAGTCAAGCATCGACTGCCATGGACAATGCGAAATGCTTTGCGGAAATGAGCAATAAGATTGATTCTGGATATGATGACCTGAATGCCAAGTATGATTCTCTCAACACTAAGATTAGATACCTAGAAGGCCAACATAACACTCAACCTCCTCCAAAACTCAACCAGCTCCCAGATAAAGCTGTTCAGAACCCAAAGGATTATGCCACTGCCCAAGCCATCTTTCTTGATGATGATTATGAGGACTACCTCACTGAGGACATCGATATTCAAGATGGGGAGGATATGGATCATCATTGGCGGAATGAGTACCAGTACTACATATCCGAGCATGAACCCGAGCCTATACCCGAGGAGACTGATCGAGTTGATGATCGAGCACTGTTTCGAGAATCACAAAACGATGAACCACCCGAAGCTGAACCCGAGGAGACACCCGATGATGGTGATCGGATGATACATCAGATAGATATTCAGATGACAGATCAACCTCAACTGCCTGTAGCAGATGAAGGGGAATTAGAGAAAAGGTTCAATGCTACTCTTGACATCCACATAGAGGCACTTGCGGAGTGTATGGCCAAGCGAAAAGCTCCACCTCCTTTTCTCTTGCCACCACACGAACTTCAAGAGGAAATCACCAAGGAGGCAGCTCAGTTGGAGATTGAAGTTAAGGAAGCTGTCAAGGAGATTGGGAATGCAATATTGAGGAGTGGAGTGTGCTTAGATCTTGAACTGTGAATCGAGGAGAAATTGGAGGATCCCGGCTCTTTCACTTTGCCGTGTTCGATAGGACTTTGAATTTTTGACAAATGCTTGTGTGATTTGGGAGCTTCAGACAGCATCATGCCACTGTCAGTTGCCAACAAGATAGGTTTTAGCAGTTTTAAACCAAGTAGTTTGTATTTGGTTCTAGCTGATAGAACAATCAGACATCCCATTGGTATCCTGGAGAACTTGCCTCTCAGGATTGGAAGAGTGGAAGTCCCTACTGATTTCATGATCCTCGATATGGATAAGGAACCAGACGATCCACTGATCCTAGGAAGACCATTCTTGGCAACAGTAGGAGCAGTGATTTACGTGAAACAAGGCAATATCAGAATTGAGCATGGAGAGCATTTCATGATGGAGTTTGGCATCAGGAAAGGAATTAAAAGGCCAACCATTGATGGTCAAGCCTTCTCCACCAAGACAAAGCAAAGAAGAGTCAAGCATCTCAGAAAAGTCAACACTACATTTGTTGTGGAACCAGATCAAGACCAGGAAGATTGGTTGAGCCAGTATGTTCCAGTGGAGAGGATTGCAGAACCTCTCCCTCCTTATACCCATGCTTAAAAGAGCATGAAGAGTCAAGCTTAGTGACTTAAAACAAGCTCACTTGGGAGGAAGTCCCAAAGGTACCTTTATTTTATTTTAATTCTTATTTATTTATTTTATCTTATTTTCTATTTTTGCATATTTACATATATATATATATATTTTATATTGAAATAAAAAAATAAAAAGAGAAAAAAGAAATTTTGCGGAACTCGAGGCTCCACCCAAATCCGTACACGATGCGCCTGATCGTGTTCCTACTCGGGTGGCGAGTGGAGTCCGAATTCCACAACCCCAAGCCCACTCTTGGCAAAGCCCAAATTGAAAACCCTAGCGGCAGCCCTTCCTATTTAAGAAGACCAATCCCTCTTCCCCAAGACAAAATCGATAAGTGCTAAAAACTTTTAAACTTCCTTCTTCTTACTTCTTCTCTCTCTCTCAAACACGAGTGTTCTAAGATTTTCGAGAACTAACCCTATTGATCTCGAGTTTAGCTTTTCTTTCTTTTTAAGGCTTTTATCAATGGCACCAAAGATGAAAACCTACCAAAAGAAGGGAAGCAGATCAACCTCCGCCGCTGCAAGAACCGGAGGTGATGCAGTCGAACCTCGTGAATCCCAAGGAAGAGGAGACGTTCCATATTCCCAACCGTTGGCTGGACGTATCGCATTCCCACCCGACCATCCACCCTAGCCAGCACTCGAGCACCCGATCGGGTAGATACCCGTGTTCTCTCTCCCGATCCAATTGCAGTTGCAATCCGCCGATCTCCTCAACGTAGGAACCTGTCTACGTCTGAGCGAACCGTTACTGACCCGATGGAGGTCGATTCAGATGTAGGAGGAGGAGAACCGGAGGAGGACCAATCGTTACGACTGTGAAGCAGAGCCACAGTTGCAAGAGGGAAGAGACCAGCCTCTAAAAAGGCTGAGAAAGTAGCTGAGAGAGCAGCGGAAGAATAAGATCACGATACCAAGGGTGAAAGCCCTGACAATGATGAGGAGCAGCAAGAACGCACCAAGATAGCATGTAGGAGGCTGAAGTAGAGAGAAGTGGAGACTCCAGCCAAGCTATTCAAGGTCCTCCGCAAGATGAGCTTCGTAGGAACCCGCTACCCCCACCGTGAGACGATGAAACAGTTGGGGATCATTAGAGATGTCGAGTTCCTTTTCGACATGTGCCACCTGGGCAAGATGATGTGAACCAACCTTGAAGCCTATGAGGAGGAGACGGTTCACTTCCTCTCCACGCTACGGTTACACTTCTTCGAGGACCACCCAACCCTACTACCCGATGGGGGGATCGGGTTCATCACTTTCTCCGTGCGCAACAAGGAGTACCGACTAACCTTCAATGAGTTGGAGACGCTGTATGGGTTCAAGGCCGGTAGTGGAGAGAATATGGAGGTGAGCAGGGAGGAGATGAAGTCCCTATGGCTGACAATAGGAGACAAACTTCCATACAAGTCTACAAGCTCTAAATCCGCTCAAATAAGGAGCCCGTTTTGAAGTACTTTCAAAAGTCTCTAGCTTGCACTTTATTCGCTAGGAAGGAGACTGGGAATGTGAATGATCATGAGCTCCATCTGCTAGACATAGCCTTGTGTGGATTTTTAGACAATGCTAGGGATGGTACACCGCTGGTAGGGGATGCTGTGGACACTGGAATGGTCTTTGTGCTGCTCGATCAGTTCCTCTACCTTAAGTCTTGGGCGATGAAAACATAGAGAAGAGAGGGAGCTGGAGAGATCTCCATAGGAGTATTGGTCACACCAATTTTGGTGGCCTGCGATGTGCCCTTGAAGGGAGTTGTACATGAGCCGAGATGGTTGGACATCGACTACCTCACATTGGCGAGATACTTGGCTTATGAGAAGCCAAATGACATGTTGCTCTTCAAGTTCAATCATCCTGCAGTGGGGGCTACCAAGATGATCCTACCCAACGTCGTGTGCACCAAAATCCGGCTAGGGGATAACATAGACTTCGCACCACCTTTGGAGGAGCTGTACAACCCGGAGGAGGCATCCAAAGCTGAAGAGAGACAGCTGACTGGGCAAGGACAAGGAGACAACTCGGAGGAGTATGATTTTGAGGACTATGTTTGCTCTCAAAAGCAACCCGTTCGAGTGAGAGAAGCTCACAAGAGGATCGAATGGCTAAAGAGGATGAACAAGTTCCTGGGCAGGAAAGTGAAGGACCTTACCGGCTCGGTGAAGGTAATGGGAAGTCAGATCAAGGAGCTGCAAGATAAGGCAAGCTGTACCTCAGCCCCCACTTCAGCTTATGCGCCCACATGGATGGGGAGAAGCGGACCACTAGGAGGGATCCGAGGATTAGCACCTCCAGAGCCTCACGGAGCGTCATCTTACGAGCCCCAACCAAAGGAGGATGTAACCAGACCCGACAGATCGCGGAGAAGCCACTCAGATGCCTATCCGACGCCTAACCCAATGGGGTACACGATGCCTTACCCGATGACACCATCGGGCACACATTCGGGTGAGCACACGGGTCCTCTCCCTCAGACATACCAGATGCCCTATCTGATGCTCTACTCGATGCACCCTGCAAGCGGCTACACGGGTGACCTTCCTGGACCTTTCCCACCCTACCCATCCTACTACCCAATGTCGTACCCGATGGGCTACGTGATGTCTTACCCGATCAACCCCTCGGATGCTGGTCCGAGCAAGTCGTCCGTGCACATCACCGAGCTCTTTGAGGAGCGAATTTTGGCACCTACTGAAGCCGTGACGACCTTGGTTACACATTGGCAAGCATGGAAGCTGTTACAACCTCCTTCTTCACCAACCCATGAGGTACCACAATCATCCAACCCTTTGTAAATAACATTGCATTTAGTTTTATTTCCTTTTGTGTGATTCTTGGATTCTTTTTCAGACATTTGAACTATTCAAAGCCAATGTCAATCCCACTGTCTGCGAATGATTGATTTACATGAATGTAATCTTGCATGTCTTTAATCAGATATGTGTCAGTTCGTTCTCTATCAGAACGTCTGTTTTACATTATTTGGTGGTGACTTGTTTCATCAGCAACACATATGTCACGAAGTGGACGTAACCATGAACAAGGTTCTGTTTCGAATTCACTTACTGAGACAATGAGTGAAAACAGACAAGTAATTAACCCATGAACTGACACTTTCACCATTTTTTGCCAGATTGATTGCTCTTAGAATCGTAATCCTGTTTCCATTGGCCTTTATTAGTTGTATAAGTACTAAGAAAAAGTATTGTTATCTTTGTGATCTTGACTTGAATCTAGAATCATAATAATGTTTCCAGCGGACTTAGTGAATTACGTTATGTAGTCTATATATAGTTAGCCTTGAACTTGTGAATTGTGATCTTGCATTCATGGAGTTATCTGATTTTGGAGAACTTCTAGAACATCTGGCGGCTGAGACTGGTTTATAAACGCTTCTTCTGGTTCAAAGCCTAAAACGGCCAATTGAATGAGTCTTGAGTATATAAAAATCTATACAATTCTTAACACTTTTTTTTTTGTTATAAACTTCTTGCAGTAATTATTAACATTCGTCTATTGTTCTTGAACTCAACTTTCCATCAAGATCTGTCAGGACATCATCTGTTTGTATTTAGAAGCCTTGTGTATATATGAATGCTGGAAAACAGAACAGATTAAAAATTCAATTATATGACACAAATTATACAGCAGATCAGAATGAGACGACCAATGAAAAAATTAGACATCATTTAATAGGGTTTTTGAGGCAAAACCTGAAATGAAGGATCGATCAATGGGGCATACAAAAATCACATCATACAGTACTGTGTCCTAGTTCTTTGGAGTCCCGCCCGTATATAAGATGCTCGTTCCCGCAAGTTTGGTTTTGACGTTATGGATTATGATGGTTTTGAATATTTGAATGTGTGTGTAGTGACTACTGAGGTAACATGACAAATCAGATAAGCAGAAATGATTCGATTAAAATATTAATTTGAAAGTTACTAATTAAAGTCACTCTCATCGTCGGCTAGCCGGGTTGCGCGCAAATGCTCAGTAGATTTTGGTTTGTTGGTCACTCGTATGGTTTTAAATTTGGGCTTATATTAATTAATATACATGGTTGACTTGAAAATAAAACTTCTAGTAAATTAATATTGTAAAAATTAATAAACACTATAAATTAATAATTTTTGCTGATTTCGAATCGAATCAGTGTAAAAAATACCAAAATTTAATAAAATAATAAGAAAATAATTTTTTGGAATATCTATGTAAAAGATGATTCTAATATATATATATATATATATATGATATAATAATATGCATTAAAATTATGGATTTTCTCTTAAGGCTCATAACTATAAAACAATTGTTATATTGTATTTTTAAACTACAATAATATAAAATAATCTATAACATATCATAAAATTGCTTAACTTTTTCAAAGTTTTTGAATTTCTAGGTAAGCATCATTTTCATTTTGATAGTTTTATAGGTTATTAAAATACGACAAATAATATTGTTATTCATAAATTTGAATCTATGTATGTAATGTGTATAAGTGAATTTGTTTATAGTATTTGTAATTTATCGTTACTAATTTTTTCTAAATATTACAAATTCAATTGTAAAACCATAAAATTTTTAATATTTGAAAGTCTAATTTGATAAAATTGTCTCAATTCATAATATTTAAGAATTTAAAAAATAAATACATCTATAAATTAATAATTATTAATTTACATTATATATTATTTACACTATAAATTAATAATTATTTATTTATATATAAATTAATATCACTATAAATTAATAAAATATCATGGTCTCAACGTTATTAATTTATAGAGGTTTTACTGTGTGTATTTTTAGTTCTAATTACAAAAATATCATTCGACATATTCCATTGCCACTGTTCATAATCTGCTCGATAACACTTTACATCCAAGATCAAAGATATTCTTCATCATATGATATAAGAAATATATTTGTAATATTAGCGAATAATCATAATAAGTTTACAATTTTACATATATTGATATCGATATAAACTTGTTTTTAATCTATTTTTAATGATACTAATTTTTTTTTTCAACCTAAACATTAATTAAAAAGAAACTCCAAGATTGGTTGCCCAAGCTGGAGGAGAGTTGTTTACAAAAAGCGTTTCCGACGAAAGCAATCTAGAAGAACGCGCTAAACAATTAGTCTTATTATTTGACGACCTTGGAATTTTGGAAAGGGTGAAAGGAGGCAGGGAGGCACTAAGCACCTGGAACTCATCAAGAAACGTAGAGAAGGCCGGCCACTCTTCTGGAGCTTGCACCATTGAAAATACCTCTGCAGAATCCGTCTTGAACCTTTGACACGCAATGCCTCTGGAAAGAACACACTCCATCGCCCATAATAATGCTTCCATCTCCGAATGCAGGGGGGACACACTTCAGCGTTGACATCTTGCACCCAAAACCAAGGTCTGATTCTCACCATCACCACACCACCAGCCTAAACCAGAATATTGGTCCGTAGATTTCCACGAACCATCAACTTGACACCGAATTATCATCTCCGGACCTTGCAAAGGTTCCGTCAAACCAGGCCCACTCCTTGTTGCTAATTGGGCTTCCTCCCACCACAATTGTTCTTTTAAAGCCTGATTAACAATATCTAATAGCTCTGATTGTAACCCTTGAAAAACTTTTTTATTCCTATCCTTCCATATAAACCAAACCAACCACGGTATCGAACTGTGTGTCGCTCCTAAAGCCATAGGACCTAACCCTAGATTTGAATAGATCGAACCAAAAGGGAACTTGTATGAGTGTAATCCATCATAAATCTTTTCCCACACCTTAGAGGAACTAGGGCACTCAAATAAAGCATGATTAATAGACTCTGCCACTAGGTCACATCTCTTACATATCGTATCACAATTAACTCCCCGGGAAGCTAATCGCACCGTCACCGGAAGAGAGCCAGAAGCGATCTGCCAGAAAAAGTGTTTAATTTTTGACGATACCGGAAGATTCCATGCCTGATACCTCAGGACATTACAATTTGGACCAAATTCCACTTCCGCCTTCATAGCGTGAGCTACCTTATAACCTGACTTAACCGAATACCAACCCGATTTTGTATAATGCCACACCAATTGATCAGGTTTTACAAATTTGCTAATATGCAAACTCCTAATAATTTGAATATCCTCCGGATCCATATATTCCTGAAGGATAGGTAAATGCCACTCTTTAGTATGTGGATTAATCAAATGATTTACCATTAGATTTGGGTGTAGAAGTCTACCCCTACCATTTGCAGGTCAAGGATACTGATCGGGAATCCAAGGATCCCGCCAAACCGAAATGTTGGACCCTGACCCAACCGACCATCAAGCACCTTTTTCCACTAAACTTTTGGTTGAAAAAATGCTTCTCCACCCAAAATAGGGTGAATAAGGTTTTTTGGCCATCAATGGATGATTGTTCCTAAAGTATCGACCTCTAAACACTTGAGCAAATAAAGAATTCAGAAACTATATTAAACGCCAATACTGTTTAGCCAGTAGAGCATCATTGAAAGTCTCCAATTCCCGAAATCCCAATCCTCCCGCTGATTTATCCCTACACATTTTATCCCAAGCCACCCAGTGGAGCCCCCTGTCGTTCCCATCAGAGCTCCACCAGAAATTTGAAATTGCACTCGTCATTTTGGTCGATAGACCCTGAGGGATTTTGAAACAAGACATAACATGCGTCGGAAGAGCCAAAGCCACCGACTTGAGTAAGACTTCCTTCCCTCCCTTTGATAAAAACTTGGCTGTCCAACCGTTCACCCGATCATTTAACCTATCTCGCACATAATCAAAAACTTGTACTCTTGATCCGCCGAGACTCTCAGGAATTCCCAAGTATGAGCTCATACCCCCTTCCTTGGAAATCCCAATAACAGATTTTACCTTGTCCTTGACTTCCGGGGTCACCTTCTTACCAAACATAATAGAAGACTTGTCCAAATTTACCTCCTGAACAGAAGCTTTACCATAGTTTCCTATGATATTCATGACTGTTGAACATTGTTCTTCATCCGCTTTACAGAAAAACAGACTATCATATGCAAAAAGAAAATGAGAAATAGGGGGCGAATCATGTGCAATCTTAATACCCGAAATTTTCTCCTCCCTCTCCGCCTTTTTGATATTAGCTATCAAAACCTCAGTACAAAGAATAAACAAATAAGGAGATAAAGGATCCCCCTGCCTCAACCCCCGCTTTGGTAAAATGGATCCACGGGGTTGACCATTAAGCAACACTTGATAGGAAACCGAGCTCACACACCACATTATCCAAGAAATCCATTTTGAATCAAATCCTAACCTAATTAAGACCGCCTTCAAGAAATCCCATTCAACACGATCATAGGCCTTACTCATATCCGTCTTGAAGGCCAAAAAATCCGCATTGCACATCCTATTGGTCTGTAAGCCATGAAACATCTCCTGGGCCACCAGAATATTATCCGTAATTAACCGACCAGAAACAAAGGCCGATTGTGTTTCAGAAATAATAGATGGCAAAATCTTCTTTAACCAGAAACAAAGAATTTTCGAAATTATCTTATAACTCACATTGCACAAACTAATAGGCCTGAATTCTGCCATTCTTTTTGGTGTTTCAACCTTTGGGATCAAATAAATATTAGTTTCATTAATTCTGGGATCAAACATGCCAGTCCGAAAGAAATCCCTAACCAGAGCAACCAAGTCCCCTTTTAAATGAGGCCAGACCCTCTGAAAAAAAGGGCTGTCATCCCGTCTGGTCCCTTCTAGAAACATTAAGACCGCCTTCTAGTAACCTAATTAAGACCGCCTTCTAGAAACATTACCTTGTGAAGCATCATCCTCAGCATCGGACCCACCCTTATCCGTTTCCATTTGACCATCATCAATATTAACAACTGAATCCTCAACCAGACCCGGTGCCTCACCCTCCTGAAATTCCCCATCCTCAAGAAGATCATCAGAACTCATCGATAAACCAGCCTCATTCTCACCACCATGCATACCATTAACATCAACCATGAGTGAGTCTTTCTCCTTCACCACCATGGCCTCAGCGGGAGGGATGACTGACTCAAAAGAAACACCAGGCTGCGGAACAAGATTTTTCTTCACCTGATACATAGGTTTCGGCCAAGCAGGACCACTTCCCTTTCTAGGTGGCTGTGTACGTGACTGATGGACCATGAAGATACCCTGCCCCTCTCGAGCCTCTGCCTGTTGCCCGTAGCTCATTTGCTGACCCATTACTCCATGATTTTTAGCCTGGTATCTGGAACCATTTTTTGAACTCTCACCAGTACGCACCTGTTGTTGGTCCCTTTCTCGAGTTGTTTCTGAATTAAAATCCAGAGCTCGCTTAGCAACCTTCCTCGGCTTCTCCCAACCACCCTCAAAATGTTGAACATTCGATTTCAGTAATGGCTGATTCCATGACCCACCTCTCTTATCCACACCTTCTCCCTGACCACGACCCCCCTCCCCTTTACTTAGCTCACGACATACCTTCTGATCATGTGTAAGCCTATAGCAATGGCTACAAAAACCGAGTAGCTTCTCATACTCCAGTGAGACCACCACCTCATCTCCAGTGTTAAACGGGACCACCAAATGAAAGATCAAAGGAGTAAAGCCATTAATAGTCAAAAGAAAACTACCAGTTTCCTCATCGACTTCACGAAGGATTCCTATCTTCTTCCCAATAGCTTGTAGGGTTGCAATTTCCCAAAAATGCATAGGAATCCCAGTAGCCTTCACCCAGAAGTTAATAGCAGATGGGTAAGTATCTGAAATGATAGGTTCCCACCTGACCAAGGCTTACATCCAATTATCAAAGTGATAAGGACCGTTCCTCAACACCCCTTGAAGATCCTCCTCAGTTTCAAAGTTAAACTGAAAGGTATCCTGACCAAAATCCGCACCTTCAACCCTCTCTTCAAGCTTCCATATCTTTGTCAGATTAGCCACTAAGGACTCCATTCGTTGAATCGAAGGATTCATCAATCTCCCAATGAGAGTTAGAGAAAACTGCTGAATGCGATGTGCCATCAGAAATTTTCACCGTCTCAGTTCGAACTAATGCAGCCTTTCCTTTGTTGAGGTTCAATTGAGCCATGATAACCCTACAAGAACCCGAAGCACAATGAGAACCCTTTGAAATAACCGAAGCTTTACAAGCAGACAACTCGCGAGGAAAGAAAACTCTACTGGTATTGTCCAGAGAGACTGAAAGAAACGAGATGAAACTATCGAGCACCACCCAGAACCAAATAAATACCAATTGATTATAAGTAGAATTCACAATCACGAATAAATGTCGAATCCTTGACCCCCTCATCAAATCGCGAAACCAGAGTATACAGAATATTTTCTTACCCAGAACTTCGTGAAGCCAAATCCCACTCTTTCCATAAGCAAAACCAAATCGCCCAATACATCCCCAATCTGGTCCCATAACGACCCGATCAATTTCCAAGGAAGTTGAATCTCTCACAATCTGTATTATCCTCCAGACCCCCGATCTTGGTCCTTGGAAAGCGAGATCCCACACTCTCCAAATCCCATATTCCTGATTCACCAGATCGTGATCGTAAATCTCCAGTCCATAGAACCAAAACCCGACCAGAAAACCACCAATCCCCATATCAATTTCCGCCGCCGAGAAACATTTAAGAACCAAACCTAATCGCCATCACAAAGAAATTACGATTAATGATACTAATTTATGAAACAAAGTAGTTATTTATAAAAATTATAAATTATTTAAGACTATTTGGTGATAAATAGTAAATGGAAATGGTAATGATACTAATTTATGACATCCATTTACTATTTATCACCAAATAGTCTTAAATAATTTATAATTTTTATAGATAACTACTTTGTTTTTTTTTTTTTTTTTTTGTCTTCAAATAGAACCAAAATGGGAAGGTTTGAACAGAGGAAAAGAAAAAACATAGAAACAGAGAAACAACAACATTATAACGCCTCACCCCTCACTTGATCATGAAGCCAAGAAGGCCCTCCAAGTGAAAGATAAGACTGAAACCGACCAGCTCTTGTAACGCTTGTGGCAATCGCCATTGCTACCTTGTTGGCAGTAGTTGCAACCGAGTAACATCTCCAGGCAGAGAACTTAGACAACATCATATGTATTTCATTCAATATCAGATGAAACCGAGGCCAAACCGACGGATTATTAACAGCCTCACTGACCATATAATTATCCATGACAAACTCTACCTTAGGTATTTGCAGAATTGAGACCGCTTCACTTGCCCACAGGAAGGTTCTCAAAGCCGCAAGGAACCGTGAGTCTGGAGCTGTAAGTGCATCTCTAGCATGATAGAGTACCTGTCCTTGAGAATCTCTCATGATCCAAGATCCACCCGACAACCTGGATCTTGTTCTCCATGAAGAACCAATATTGCACTTGACAAAACCCATTGGAGGCTTACACCACTTGATCTCCAATTTGCTCTGCCTTACACTTCGGGGATGATCTGCATAAGAAGGTAGAGCCTGAACAGCAAACCATTGAGAAGAGTTGTCCTGCGCAGTGAGCACCATATGTCGAAGATCACCATGTTTCCCTTGAAAGACCAAAGTGTTGCGATGTTTCCAAATTCCCCAAAGCAACCAAGGTATAGCATAACGTATCTCCTCAGGGATTGTATCATTTTGGATCAGAGACCATAGGTGTTCCCAGTTTTTATCCACATCTACCGGGGAGAAACCACCATTTGGAATTGGGACATTCGCCAGAGCGAAGGCTTGACGAGCTACCGGACAGTCAAATAACAGGTGACATATAGTTTCTGCTTGAAAACCACAGCTCGGGCACCGAATATCTCCTCCACAACCTCGCGATGCTAGACGTTCAGTTACCGCAAGAGCACCTGAGAGCAGTCGCCACAAGAAAGTTTTAATTTTGGGAGTTGTCTTTATCTTCCATACATTCACTTTGAGCTCATTCCTATGATTCACAACTGCATCAGTAGGTTTGTATATTGATGGAAGTGTTTGTTTCAACCAATAACCACTCTTAACATAGTAGGAGCCCGACTTAGAATATGGCCATATATGACGATCCCGGCTTCCAACCTTGATAGGCATTGCTAAGATTTCATTTGCATCATCCGGGGGGAATAAAGCCTTCACTTTCTCCCTATCCCACTGAGACTGATTAGATATCCGAAGCTCAGACACACGCAGATTGACTTGAAAAAAGGTTTGCGATCTAAAGGGTGCTCTGGGATGCTTGTCACAAACCCACTTGTCTAGCCAAACCATGGTATCACATCCATCCCCAATGGTCTTCATTAAACCTTGTTTAAGTAACTCACGCCCATGTAATATGCTTCTCCACGCGTAGTACGGTCTCGAACCAGAGCCACATTCAAGGAATGAAGACTACGAAAGTATCTGCTTTTATAGAATCTCCCAATCAGAGACTCAGGGTTATTCAGAATCCTCCATGCTTGTTTAGCTAACAAGGCCTGGTTAAAATCCCCAAGATCCCTAAACCCTAAACCACCTTCTGATTTGGATTTACACATTTTCTTCCACGCAACCCACGCAATCTTCCTCTTCCCCTGACAATTGCTCCACCAAAACTCACACATGGCACTTGTGAGCTTCCTGCAAAGGTTCTTACTCAATCTAAAACACGACATGGCATAAACCGGAAGTGCCATCGCCACCGCCTTCAAAAGGACTTCTTTTCCTCCCAAGGACAAAGATTTCGCAAACCATCCTTGAAAACGAGATTGTAACTTATCACCGATGAACCCCAGAAGTGCTTGCTTTGATCCACTGAAACATTCCGGTAACCCCAAATATGAACCTGTGCCACCTTCTTCAAAAATTTTCAACGTTTGCTTGACCATCACCTTAACCTCCTCAGGTGTCTTCTTCCCAAAAGTGACTACAGATTTGGTGAAATTGATTACTTGCCCAGACGCCTTCCCATACAGGTGAAGACAGTGAATAATCTCCTCACACTCCTCTTTAATGGCTCGACTAATGAATAAACTATCATCAGCAAAAAGTAAGTGTTGTATCACTGGACAGGAATCATTGAAACTGAACCCCGTTAAGCTTCCTTGAATCTCACTGCGGTGCATCACATGGACTAGAGCCTCCGCGCACAAGATGAAAATGAAAGGAGAAAGTGGGTCTCCCTGTCGGATTCCACGACCCGGTTTGATGAATCCATAGTCACACCCATTGATGAGCACAGAAAATGTAACAGATCGAACACAAACCATTATCCAACGAATCCATAGACTATGGAATCCCATCTTGATGAAAAGATGCTCCAGGAAGTCCCACTCAACTCTATCGTACGCCTTCGACAAATCTGTCTTGATGGCAATGAAACTCTCATTAAACTTTGCATTCGTCTGGAGAGCATAAACAATCTCGTGTGCGATCAGAATATTGTCAGATATCAACCGCCCTGCTACAAAAGCGCCTTGTGTTTCTGAGACTAAACCCTGTAAGCGTCGTTTGAGACGTGTGCAAAGGACTTTTGACACAATCTTATAAAGAACAGAGCACAAGCTTATTGGTCGCATATCCGACATAAGGTTGGCATTTGGCTTCTTGGGGATCAAACACAGCTGAGTGTGATTCCAGTCTTGCGGTAAAGAACCAGTGTTGAAAAACCCTTGAACCTCCTTGGTGATATCTTGGCCAACAATTGCCCAGTATTTACGGAAGAAAGCACCAGTCCAGCCATCAGCACCCCGAGCACTATCCCCTTTGATGTTAAAAGCCGCCTGTTTAATCTCCTGATCCGTGATTGGAGCCACTAGTAAAGAGTTCATATCTTCAGTCACGCGTGGTTCCATACCTTCCAAGAGATCAGTATATCCAGATGGGTTAGAGGTTTTAAAAAGCTCAGAAAAATATTCTGCCGCCACAGTACCTTTAGAGCCCTCCTCAAAACATTCAGCACCATTCTTATCAACCAGTGATATCAGTCGGTTCGTTAACCTCTTATACTTGACACTGCCATGGAAGTAGGCAGTATTCTTATCACCAGCCTGAAGCCAGGATTCTCGACTCTTAAGTCTCCAATACACCTCCTCCTCACGATAGGCTACCGCTAAAGCCCATTTTATCCGGCTTAATTTCTGGAAATTAGGGTGCAGCTTAGTTGATTCCTCTTCCAAAACTTTCCTAAGCAACTGAATCTGCAGTGAAGAATTCATCAGATTACTGTGTTTCCAACATGACAAAGCACAACGACATTTGGCTAAGTTCCCTGTCACTGAGCTCCTGGAGCTCCGATTCCCCACTCTCCAATGTTCTTTGATGATATCCTCAGTTTCCGGCTTATTGATCAAGCGTTTATCAAAGATAAACCTCCCCTTGTAACTTGTGTCATCTCCAACCAATCTAGTGAAAATTGGTCTATGATCAGAACCCAAGAGATCCAAGTATTCAGTATTCACCCGAGGGAACAGAGTAAACCACTCCCTATTACCAAAACTCCTGTCCAACCTACACTGGACCCAGACGTTGTCTCTTCTACCACCCCATGACAACCGTTTCCCAAAGCTTAGAATCTCTTTAACTTTGCATGTTCTTGCCATCGTACGGAATGGATAAAAGGAGCTATCTGGTCTCCTAGGACCTCCAGCTTTTCAGAATTGTCCATAATCTCATTAAAGTCACCAGTGAGCATCCAAGCTTCATCTCGTTGAATCCCTATCCGCATTAGTCTCTCCCAGACCTCCTGGCTTAGATGGCGAGCAGGGTCTCCATATACAAATGTGATGAAGAAAATAAGATCTCCCTTAATGATTTTAGTATCAATCATTCTCGAATCAGAATGCAAAACCTCGACCACATACATGTCTTCCAAAATAAAGCTAGTCCTCCACTAAGCCCATTTGGATCGACGATATGCACTTGGTCATACCCCAACCACTCTTTAACTCCTACTACGTGTTCACTGGAGTTTTAAGTCTCCAGAAGGAACAAAAAGTTAGGAAAATGCTCACGACGCATTTCCTTCAGACGTCGAACTGTCGAGGAGCTCCTCATTCCTTGACAGTTCCAACATGTTACACTCATTGAGAATTGGGTGGTTTCTGGAAAACCACCAAACCCCTTTGTTTGTCAGACATATGTAGACTACTCGCTCCTTCCCTCAAGACCTCATTGTCAGCATTGGTTGCACCTACAATCGAAATTCCATCGTCATTCAGTGCTGGATCTCTCTTCATTAGCTTGGGGAGAACCTCATGTTCACCCTCTGCTTTTCTTTTAGACATTGCATTCCTATGTAGCTCTCCTTCCGTTGCCTCCAAAACCAAACCATGTGCTTTCTGATTTCCGTTGTTGGTAGTGTTGGCTTTCCTACTCCAGGATCCAAACTTCTCTGGCCCTGATTCCTTCTCGGTGTCACATTATCCCCAACGGTATCTGTAACCCCTATACTGAAACCATCCGCAGCCGCTGCTTCCAGTTCACAGATACCTTGCCTAGGCAGTACATCATGCTTCAATCTAGGCTCCTCCTCCATACGACTCTGCAAGTATTTCTCATGATCTCCGCTTGCCGCATTTGGTGTATTAAGGTTGTTGACATCATGGTTATCAGTAATCAGGTTAGCCCTATCATTCTGAAGAAACTCAAAAACTGGACGTTGCTCTTTATGCAGACTGTGAGTGAGCACAGGGGGAGGCTCAAGCCGTAGCAGTGAATTTTGAGCTCGTGTGTCCTTAGCAATAGACTCCAGAGTCATGCGCAAGACCTGCTCACCAGCTGCTCATGAGGCCTGGATCACCCGAGTACAAGTATTTTTTCATCTTTGATAAAACATTTGGAGCCACAACGTTTGATTCTGAGAGAAACCTTGGGGTGCTGGCTGAGAGAGGAGAGGGATTACTGCTCCTCGCCAGATCCTCTGGAAACGGTGATCTCGTGTAGAACTTCGGCTCCCCACTTCAGGGAAAGTAGCTTGAGTAGCATTCGAGTTTTGCTCCAAGGTATCCTTCCGGAGGTAAGGGCAAAGATGCTTTTCATGTGTGAGGCGTAAACAGTGGAAACAACTTTTCCGAACCCGCTCATATTCAATACCAACCGTAGCTAAAACACCCTTAGGAAGTTGGACAGATTTGGATTTAACCAGGGGGTTGGCAACATCAAAAATTACCTTTGCTCGTACGAAAGCATTGTATTGAGATCTCTCTTGGTCAAAAGCTATCTCCTTAACTTGGCCTATTCTACCAGCGATGGCCTCAATAGTCTTAGTTGAAAGGAACTTCGGTGAGATATTGCTTATTCTGATCCACACGGGGACTGTGGAGAGATAAGACTCTGGTGGGTTCTCCATCCAACGCTCCATGATCATCCCCCATTCATCAAAAGTCCAAAAGCCGGTTTTCAAAACTCTTTCCAGATCGCTTTCCAGTTGAAAGATGAACTGAAAAGTGTCTCTAGATAGTGCTATTCCCCTAACTCTTTCATACACTCCCCACACTCAAGGCATCTTCATAATCATCTTCCCCATTTTCTGACAAATAGGGTTTAGTAATCTTCCCAGGACACTCAGACGACATTCCACCGCTGCTCCAAAATCACCCTCTTCCGTAAGTATGATAGGACTCTCATCTGCAATTGACATCGTCTCCATAGCTTTCCCCAAAATCGCTTCCATTAGCAGTAGAAAAATACCAAGATCTGTTCCGAATACCCTCGTTCGAAAAAAGACGAAGCACAAGAGCGGCGGAGAGGCGGAAAGGGTTAAAGAATTTGAAATTGGGAAGTAAAGATCTTGGTAATATTCGTCGAATATCCATAGAAACGGAAAGATTTGGTGTATCTTGTGAAATCCCGATATTTTCTCGAGACGATTAAACCCTACTCCGGTAGAAAGGTTCGTTTGCCGGCTAGATAACCCATCAATATTGGGATAATGAAAGACTCTCACCGAAAAAGAGAGTCCTAAGCTCGAAGACATTTTTTTTTGTATCTTTATAAATCCAATAACTACTTTGTTTATATGTTAAATATTATAGTATCATGATAATTGCACATCCTATGTCTTTGATAGTTAGATGCATAATTATTCAGTTAAACGAGTTATCATATCCTACAATCTTATTATATAAACTTTAGTTTTCAAAATTAGTAATTCATATAGTCGCGACATGTGTCAAATATATCGATAATATTTTGACATGTATGAAAATGATTACAATTAATATTTTTAAAAATATATAAAACAAAAGTAATCTATTATATCACTAATTCTAATAGGAAAGTTATCTATTAAGTTATTAATTTCAATAGGAAAATATGTGCAATTAATAAGGAAAATATTTGTAATTTATTTGCAATTATTATTTATTATAATCATATAGTAAAAAAAATATATACAGAAAAATGATTAAAGTGTGAAAAGGTTTAATGTATTAAAATTAGTGACTAAAAACTTTGTTTTAACATATTTGTAAATTATAAGAAACTAAAAATTTAAGCAATTTAATAAATATAAAAAAATAGTTCATATATGTATATAAAAAATAATACTATCTCTAATTTTAAATTACTAATTCTATAAGAATTCTTCCCTTTCTAAACCACATTTATCCTTATTTTTAGTTCTAATTACAAAAATGTCATTCAACATATACTAGTGACACTGTTCATAATTTGCTCGATAACACTATATATGCAAGATGGAAGATACTACTCATCATATGATATAGTAAATATATTTTGTAATTTTGTGTATAAAGTAGACGGCTTGACCAATGATGTTTTCTTCCTTGGATGAGTTGTTGGTTATTCTATCTTTCATGGTCAACATGTTTGATCTCATTCACAACCAATAATCAATGATCATAATTAAAAAAAAAAACTCTGAAGCTTACTATCTGATCAAGAATTTGATATCGTGAATGAATTATCCATGATTAGCTATCAAGAAAATTTTAAAACTTTATATTTATTTACCTACAAGAGTTTGTTTTGAAAAAGTTGACATAAAAGAAGTACTATGGTCAGTTGAGATGGAAATATTTTTTATTTTATACATCAAATAAAGAGGTATGTGTGATTCATACATGTTAATCATTTAACAATAAAAACATTAATTTAAATTTACTTTGTTAATTTTTAAATTTATGCAAATATTTGTTGTTACAATGACAAAATAAGGGGATATTTTTCAATTTGGCTTGGTTATTTTCGGTTTATATGTTCTAAACCGGTTACATTTAGCCAACAAATATCGACTTTGATCAAAAGAATAAAAAAATTATTTGCAATACCGGAGAATTAGTCGGTTCAGTTTATAAAAGAAAAAGAAATAAGAAAAACCAGTTTCGATATATCAATTTGGCTCGGTTTAGTTCGGTTTATATTTAATGATTCCTCTCAAGCTCTCTCTCACCTTTGCTCCTCTCCGCAGTCTCGAGTCTCGACGTTTGCCGTCGGTGGGAATTTTCAGATGAGAGCCGTAATCGAAAGAGCTTCTCTATCATCTTCCTCCGTCACGGTTAGTTACACTCCTTCTTTAGATCCCCCCTCCCCAAATTTCCCATTTATTTTGTTTGAATTTGGTTAATCGAATCGTGCGTGTCGCTTGGGTTTAAATCGGGATTCGTGAATCAAATACACAGATTTTAACGCCGATTACAAAATTATATCTTATTAATTTGTATGGATACGTCGAACATGAGATTCTTTACCTAATGCAGAGAGACGGAACCAGAAGAGGAAGAAGAAGAAGCACGATGTGCATCTTTAACTGGTAACAATAGAAAAAGCCCAGCCCAGCCCAAACCAGAGTCCGTTATTGTGTTTTTATATAAATAAAAAGTAACTAGGGTTATTTGAAATTATTTATTGCTTGCTGCTCTCTCAAGTCTCAAACTCTTCCCGGACAAATATACCATAAACCGCTCTAAAAGCTTGTTTTCATCTTCTCCAATGGCCAAAGCTAAATCTTTGGGTTTGTTGTTTTGGTTTCTCTGAGCACTATGTATCTTTTATACCCTCGCCTACTCTTGTCTGAAGAGGTTTTTTTTTGGCTGCTCTTGTTGTTAGGTAAGCGAAAGCTGGAAGATGATTTGGGGACCAAACGCATTCTCAAGAAACATAAGAAAAAATCCAAGAACAAGGTTTAACCTAAGATTCTGCGGATTCCTCTTGTTCTTTGCACGTACTGTCTTCTAATGTCTTACTTATGTAAACAGGACACAACCAAAGAATCTACTGATAGTCTCAAGCAGGTTGAGTTGTTAGAGCCAAAGTCTGATCAGGCTAATGTGATTTCAACGAAGGTATAATTTTTGTAAATATTGTACTGTTTGTTGCACAATTTCATGTTCCATCAAGCAATTTGAGTCTTTTTTCTCCTTAAAGTTGTGCTAACACCTTCATGGCTGTTCAATTCAGGAAGCTGCCGTAAGAAAAAAGACTCTCTTCGTTGACAATCTCCCTTGCGAAACTAAAATACCAAATATGTAAGTAAACAACACTCTTTTTTAATTTCTTATTCCCTCCTCAGAGCAAGTTTTTCCAGGACTGATATTTATATCATCAATTTTTACAGCATCGATTTCTTTAAAAATGTTGGACAAGTTGTTCGTGTTCGACTTGTTGTAGACTACATGTTTAAGCTTGTGGGCTGTGCCTTTGTTGAGTTTCCTTCTGCTGACGAAGCAGAGAAGGTGAGAAGTAGTTTTCATAGTAATGATGGAAAAAGTTATTTAAATAGTCATTTGAAACGTGGTTTATACTTGTGATACAAGTTGTTATTGGTAACTACGATTGCTGACTCCATCTTTTATACTCTAGGCGCTGGAAAAGAAGAACGGTGAATATTTGCAAGATAATAAGATTGTTCTTGATGTGGCTGATAAGGGAGCTACATACCTTCCACCCAAGTAAATTGATTTATGTTATTCAGATTTCTTACCGTAACACTGGTTGTGTAACTTATTGCTAGAGTTTTAAGACCATTACAGAAGACTAACGCTTTTCTTTTTGTTAATTGGGTATTGCATGGATCACAAGGTTTGGTAAGGGATTTAGCTATTTGCATATTGAGTTTGTTATTAAGAGCACATTTAGTCAACTTTTTTGTATACATGTAGAGATCACAAGAGTTTTTTGATATTTCAGGTATGAAGAAGACCTTCGACAAGAAAGCCTTCCGATAGAAGAAGAAGATGAGACACCCAATTTTGTTGAGGTACCTGTTCTTATTTATCTTCAAAACATCTCAAAAGAAACGCACAGCATTTAATAATAATTGTTGCCACAAAGTCTAAAAGATGACTTATTCTGCGGATGAATCCTTAGATTGGGTAATTTTTGTTGTTATTAAATTCAGGAAGTACTCTTTGTTGCCAATCTCTCTCCCCAAACTAAAGTATCAGATATGTAAGTAGCTCCGTAAATTTCCACTTTCGTTCTCGGAGCAAGTTTTTCATAGACTGATATTTTGTCCTCCACTTTTACAAGTTCCGATTTCTTCAATTATGTTGGAGGAGTTGTTAGTGTTCGACTTATTGTAAACAATGAGGGTAAGCATGTGGGCTATGGATTTGTTGAGTTTGCTTCTGCTAAAGAAGCAAAGAAGGTGAGGTAGTTTTTGTAGTAATGATAAAGTAATCTGAAAAGTAGTGTATACTTGTGATGAAAAATATACTAGTTATTGGAAAGTGTGGTAGCTGATTAAATATGTTAAACTGTAGGCGCTGGAAAAGAAGAATGGTGAATATCTACGATCGTAAGATTTTTCTTAACGTGTCTAAGACAGCTCCATACCCTCCACGACCCAAGTAAATTAATTTTCCGTGTTAATTATGGGGTTTTACTTCTGTAACACTGGTTATAACTTATTGTTAGACTTTTGATGCCATACAGAAGACTAACACTAATACTTTTGTTAACTAGGTACAACTCTGCAGAGAAGCTTTGGTAAGGGATTTAACTCTTTGCTTCTTGAGTTTGTTATCAAGAGCACATTGGGTGATGTTTTTGGTATACATTACATGGAGATATCACTAGCGTTTTTGATATTTCAGTTATGAAGACTACCTTCGACGAGGAAGCCTTCTGATAGAAGAAGATGGGGCAGTCGAAAGACTATATGAAACTCCCGATTTTGTTGAGGTACGTGTTCTTCTTATCTCCAAAATATGTCAGGCTCAGAAGAAAAGCTTAGCTTCTAATAACATAACTTGCCACAAAGTAGAAAGATAACTAATTCGGGGGATGAATCTTTAGATGAGGCTACCTTTTGTTATTATGCAATTGAAGTCCCTTTTCTCCTTTAAGTATGGCTAACAACACCTTTGGCTGTTAAATTCAGGCAGTTTCCGTAAGAAAAAAGCTACTTTTTGTTGCCCATCTCTCTCGCAAAACTGAAATATCACATATGTAAGTAGCACCTTTAATTCCCTCTTTCCTTCTTCGAGCAAGTTCTTCATGGCTATTATTTTACCCTCCACTTTTATTATTTTAACAGCATCGATCTCTTTAAAGATGTTGGAGAAGTTGTTCATGGTTCGACTTATTGTAAAACCACAATGGCAAGCATATGGGCTGTGGCTTTGTTGAGTTTGCTTCTGCTAACGAAGCAAAAGAGGTGAGAGCAGTTTATAGTAATAATGAAAAGTATTTTAGTAATCATTTAAAAAGTAGTTATTTGAAAGTACGATTGCTGATTAAATATTCTATATTGTAGGCGCTGGAAAAGAAAGAACGGTGAATACTTGCACAAATGCAAGATTTTTCTTGAAGCGGCCGAGATAGCTCCATACCGTCCACCCAAGTAAATTGATTTTCCATGTTATGGAGATTTGTTTATGTAACTCTGGTTGTAACTTATTTGCTAGAGTTTGTATGCCATTACAAAAGACTAACGTTATTTATTTTTTGTTGATTAGGTATTGCATAGATCACAAGGTTTGGTAAGGGATTTAACTATTTGCATCTTAAATTTGTTTATCAAGAGCACATAGGGTGAAGTTTTTGGTATACTTAAAGGGTTTTTGATAATTCAGGTATGAAGACTACCTTCGACGAGAAAGCCTTCTGATAGAAGACGAGGCAGTGGAAGGACTTGATGAAACTCCTGCTTTTGTTGAGGTACATGTTCTTACTATCTTCAAAATATGTCATAACTGTTCCCACAAATTTAGAAGATGACATATTCTGGGGATGAATCTACGTTTTGTTGTGATGTAATATGAGTCATTTTCTTTTTGGAGTTGTGCTAACACCACTGACTGTTAAATTCAGGAGGTTGCTGTAAATAAAAAGACGCTCTTTTTTGCCAATCTCTCTCACGAAACTATAATATCACATATGTAAGTAGCACCTTTAATTTGCTCTTTATTTCTTGGAGAGAGTTTTTCGTGAATGGTTTCTTTATCCTCCATTTTTATAGCATCGATTTCTTCAAAGATGTTGGAGAAGTTTGTCGTGCTCGACTTATTGTAAACCACATGGGTGAGCATGTGGGCTGTGGCTTTGTTGAGTTTGCTTCAACTGACAAAGCAAAGAAGGTAAGAGTAGTATATAGTAATGATGAAAAGTAGTATCAAGTAGTCATCTGAAAACTAGTGTATACTTATGATGAAATTTGCACAAGCAGTTTATTTTGGAAGTAGGATTGCTGATTAATTCTTTTTATACTGTAGGCGCTGCAAAAAAAGAACGGTAAAACTTTGTGCCATCATAAGATATATCTTGACGTGGCTGAGCTAGCTCCATACCCTCTCCGACCCAAGTAAACTAATTTTCCATTTGGAGATTTGTTATTTTCTATAGTTTTGATGTCATTACAGTAGGGCTAACGCTATTATTTTTTGTTAATTAGGTACAACCTTGCAGAAAGGCTTTGGTAAGGAATTTAACTATTTGTCTTATGAGTTTTATTTATTTATTTATTTATTTAAAATATATAACAAGAGCGCATATTGGGTGAAGTTTCTGGTATGCTTGGAGAGAGAGATCATAACGGTTTTTGATTTTCCAGGTGCGAACGAGAAAGCCTTCTGAAGAAAAATAAGAAGAAAGAGAAGGCACGTAAGAAGTTCGAGTTCTGCGGTAAAAAGATTACCTTCTCTTACGACGACGACTGATGGAAGAAGATGAATCTCTTTGGTGTGTTAAACTTGTGACTACAATGCAACTTATTTTAATTACTTTCTTATGTTCTTTTTGTGTGAAAAGCTTTGTTGTTAATCCATGATCTGCCTTGTGTATGTGATTTGGTTGTTAAGACAGTAGTGTGCCGAGGTACACAAACAAATTTACTTTCCTCATATTTGGTCTCAACTTGATTAGGTAGAACAGTTTTTCATATCTTTCACCAAAGTGAAAAAGGAGAAGTTGCATGTAGGTAACTCGGCACAGTAAAAGTATCATATACTTAAAAATTACCATGAAAATTATATGTAAATTCAAATTATATTTGTCTTAGACACGAACTACTTTACCCAATTAGATCTGCCAAATCTGTAATTAGTAGTCAGACAAGAAAAATGCAGTCTCGTGTAATTATATAGAACCCTCTCTCTCGTACAGAGACTTCAAAGCAATGTTTAAGAAGGGCCTTTAGGGTTTTGGCTTCGAGCAAAGAGGAAAAAAAAACTCCGCAACCGAGAGAGAAAGGAGCGTCGTGTGAGATCGGAATCAATGGAGTCTACAATCTCGTTGAAGACCAAAGGAAAAGGGAAAGGATCAAAGGGAGCTTCGTCTTCCGATGACAAATCCAAATTTGATTTCGTCAAGGAATGGAGCAATTGGTCATTGAAAAAGGCCAAAGTCGCGACTCACTATGGCTTCATCCCTCTCATCATCATCATCGGCATGAACTCCGATCCCAAACCTAATCTCTTCCAGCTCCTTAGCCCTGTCTGATCCAAATCCGAATCGAATCCGATCATTTCCTGGTTTGGCTTTATTATATCTATCTACGCGTGTTTCTTCGATTCGCCGAATCTTCTTTTATTCAGTAGCTAGTTTCGAATACTTCCTCTACTCTATGGTTCTGTATTGACTCAGTTTTTTAGCTTATGATATATTGTGAAATCGAATCTGGGAATTTTAATAAGTAATGACCGAAACAAATGCTCTAAAGATTTGAAGTTTTTTGTATCATCATAGTGTTGGAATGTCTTGTATCATTTGTACAACATGTGTTATATGAGGTCGATCTTGAGGTTTCAATGCAACACAAGCCAAACCTATTTGCAACATCTCCACCATTTCTTCTTGTATACCCATTTGCCTCATTAGCTCAGTATCGAATACTTCTCCTGTCCACTCTTCCCACACCACCGACCTTATCCAGCTCGCCAAGTCCATGTTTTCCTCATCGTCGTCTTGTGATAGCGAACTCGCTGGAGATTTCCCTGTTAGGAGCTCTAGTAACACCACCCCGAAGCTGTATACATCTGAGAACTGTGTGGACTTCCTTGTGTCTGTTATCTCAGGTGCGTGGTAACCGGAAGAACGTAAGTTAGTCTGAGGGAGAGATCTCATGATGGGTGTTAAGCCGAGATCACAGATGCAGCCGTTGCATTGCGAGTCGATGAAGATATTGGAGGTTTTGATGTTGCCATGGACAAACCTCCCGTCGTCTGCTTCATGGATAATAGCCAACCCTCTTGCTGCACCTATGGCGATTCTTAACCGAGACTCCCAGTCTAAAGGTACTCGGTTCTCTCCTTTATCTCCTGCAAATGTTGAGTTCAGAGGCAGACCAGAGGAATATAGGACCAAGGACGATAACAGAGATAACTACTTACCGTGCAGCATCTCGAATAGGTTTCCTTTACTGTAGTAGCTGTAGACAGCGAGCTTATCGTTT
>NC_141889.1:27144485-27192101 GCF_030686135.1 Camelina sativa | reverse complement strand
TGCAATTCCGGAGAGAGATGTTCTTGAGCCGTTTGAAAAAACCAGCAGATCATCTGCAAATAGCAAATGGGTGATATTTGGAGTTTGACACCGTGGGTGTAGTTCTAGTTTCCCCTCAATCACCGCCTTATCCAACAAAGTCAAAACCTCCATTACCATGATGAAGAGATAAGGGGACAGTGGGTCCCCTTGCCTCAAACCCTTCTTGCCTTTGAAAAAACATGCTAATTCACCATTTACAGCAACAGTGAATCTAGGTGAAGTGATACACTCCTTAATCCAAACGCAGAACAAAGGAGGAAAACTTTGTGCCTCTAGCAGCTTCAACACGAAAACCCAACAGACAGTATCAAAAGCTTTCTTAATGTCCACCTTCAACATAGAGCTCGGTGAACAAGATGACTTTTGGTAGTGTCTGATTAGCTCTGATGCTAGAAGGACATTCTCTCCCAAAAGACGACCCTTAAGAAAGGCAGCTTGATTTGGAGATATGCATTCCTGGAGAATTGGCTTTAGTCGATTTGCAATTATCTTAGAGATAACTTTGTAAACAAGATTGCAGCAACTGATAGGCCTATAGTCTCCTAACTTGCAGGCCTCAGGGAACTTTGGGATGAGGGCTATTTTTGTTGTGTTGAAGTCTTTAAGCAGGCGGCCATTACGAAAAAATTCCTGGACTGCCACTATATCAGCTCCAACAACACTCCAGGAGGCTCGAAAGAACTCCACTGAATACCCATCCGGACCTGGACACTTGTCTAGGGGCAGAACAAAAACAATACCTCTGATTTCCTCCTTTGTTACATCTTTTTCCAACTGTTGCTGTTGCACATGCGAACATCTGAAAGGTAGGAGCTCCCCAATGTTGCTTGCAGTACAAGGAGAGGTCGGAAGACTCGTTGAATCAAGTATTTCCTCAAAATAAGCAGAGGCATGCGCTTTGAGCTCACTATAATCAGTAATCCTCCGGCCTCCTTGATCATCGAGGAAATGAATATGGTTTTTGTTAGATCTTGCAGTGACGGTTCTGTGGAAGAACGCTGTGTTTCTATCCCCAAGGTGAGCCCACTTAATTCGAGATCTCTGTCGATAAAACTTTTCCTCCGCATTGCTAAGAAATTTCCACTTTGCTCTCACACTGTGTTCCTCTCTAGCAAGTTCAACTGTTGGGGCTGTTAGGATGGCTCTCTGCAGTAAGTCAAGCTTTTGTTCCTCTGCCTTAACTCGCTCCGTAATACCACTGATGTTCCGTTTATTTAGCCTGCGAAGTACCTCAGAGTGGGGAGATGAAACCAGATTGGCGTATGATCTGACTGCTTGGGGTCCAAGAATTCTGCATACGCTTCAGGGTACCTCGAGGCCCAGTGTTGGTTTATTAGCGCATGGTCAATTTTCTTCGAGAATGTTTGGCCTTCACTGCTATTCCACCAAGAAAAAAGTAAACCCTTAGCTTGAGCTTCAAAAAATCTGCGTCTTGGAGGGCCAAATTCATCTCTTCCATTCCACTCAAGTCAACATCGCGAGTTTGATGATCAGAGTGTTGGGCTTCACGCAAAATTTGATTAAAATCTCCTAGGACTGCCCAAGGGTGAGTGGCTAGCGGAGAGGTGCTAGGCAGTAAGATCATTTCCTCCCAGAGCGAAGTCCTCTGTTCGACTTGATTGAAACCATAGACAAAAGATACTGTCAGGTTTACATTTTCTGCAGGCAGGAAAATTCCGCATGTTACCATCTGTGCCGAGGACTTATAGATCACCACTGATATACTGGGATCCCATACAACAACAATCCTTGCATAATTGTGATGATTGAAATTCCCATAAAACTTCCATCCTATGGGAACAACACTTGTTATTCTCCTAATGTTTACTTCTCTTATATGTGTCTCCAAAAAATCTCCAAAGAGCGGCTTACGGATGTTAATCCATTCCTTCGTCATATGCTGTCTTGAACTGCTATTCAGCCCTCTTACGTTCCATACAAAAAACACGATAATGGGTAGTTAATGTGACTTAGTGACCTTACGGCCACTCTTCCGGCGTGACACCAAAATAAATGGGGCTTCCTCTTCCTTCACCCCTGATGATTTACTGTTGACGGTCGACAGTGCAATCGACGAGACTTTTATAGCAGTAGGAGGGTGAGGCAGAGGCAGCTCTGTTGTAACCCCATCGGTGACTTTCTGAACTAGTGTCTCCGTTGGCAGCTCAAGTTCGACTCCGACTGAGACTGCCTTAGACACTTTTTTTGCTAAAACCTCCGCATTCTCACCATCTTTGTGTTGGACTTGCTCTAGTTCTGAAGCCAAAACCAAAGCCAAAGCCGGAGTGCCAAGCGTATTGCTTGATGGAGTATCAGCTATCTTAGCAGTAGGGTTAACCGAGGTAGAAGGGTTTACTGGAATAGAATGAACGACTGTTAGTGACCTGCCCATACGGGAACCAGATGCCTTCCTATTTAATCTTCCACGTCGAGAAGGCCGTCCTCGACTGCTTATTGAGCGCCTAGGAATCCTTCTCCCCGCTAGAGAAGTGGGGTTTCTCTTACACACTTGGGGTACATGACCAAACTGATCACATACATCACATTTCGCAGGTAGCCAAGGGTAGGAGACTTCAATGTCAAGCTCTCTACCATCGCTAAACCCTGAGACAATCCGAGATGGGAGATCCTTGAGCAGGTTTACTCTGACCAGAATCTTTGCAAATTTAGCGGCATGGAGGGTATGGCGTTTCTTTTACCGGAGGATGAACCTGCAACGGTTGGAATTGAGGGAGACTGCGGTGGTGTATCTTGTGTCGCAGCTGAGTCGCTAGATTTGTCTCCTGGATAAACTACACCGGAGGATGAACCTGCGACGGTGAGAGGAGGAGACAGATTGGCGTTTGAGCTCAGATCTGATGGCGGTACAGAAATCGAGGTGGCTTCAATCGGCGCGTCTGATGTGGTACCGACCAGAGAGGGAGAAGCAACCGCAGGACATGGCTCCGGGGTTGCAGAAAACAGATCCGCCTCTGAGGAGGGGTTTCCTTCAGGAAGCTGAGGGGGGAGGAGAGATTTACCCACTACAGGACGAGCAGTAATCCTAGCAAATTTTGAGGTACCAGGGATGACTCCACGGAGGGGTTTCCTCTGCTTCTTCGGTGCCATGGAGAAATTTCCGACCACCGGCGTGAGGCCGGCGTCGGGGATGAAGAAGAAACGAAGAAGAAAACGAAAAAGATTTGAGAGAGAAAGTTAGAGAAAGAAATATGAAAGTATTTGCATCATTTTTTTTTTTTTTTTTTTTTCACTCTATAACCCACACAATCAAATATTAGCAGCAGCAGAAGAAGAAGAAGCTTCCTCTAACTTGTTTCTGCTGCAAGTTTGCATCCGTAGGAATCTGATCTCCGTCTCTAACAGCCATTAATGAGCAAGTTCCAGGTGATTCTGGTGGCAGTACAGCGTTTTCCGATGAGAATACTCGTTTAATGGACGGAGGAACAAGCTCAGGGGCTGAGATTGTTGAGAGGCAGCGTAGGAGCATTTGAATAATCTCTGTGAAGTTTGGTCGATCGTTTGGATCCTCTTTCCAGCAAGATGTTACGATCATTGCTAAATCCCCTGGTAAATCCTCTGCGCTCGGCCTCAAGTTCTAACCGAAATATGAAAGTATACAACAATAATGGTTTGGATCAAAGATTCAAACGGTTGGAAAGCAAGAATCAAAGGGTTTCAAATCAAAAGAACTAAACGGTTAGAAATCAAGAAAATCAAACAAAAAATATCAAGAACCAAGAATGTTACAATCAAGAGCTAAACTTCGGAATCAAGAATCAAATGGTCGAAAATATATAATCAAACGGTATAAATCATGGTAAACGGTTTAAAATCAAGACATGGCTGAAGTCAAGAACTAAACGTTTGAATTACTAATCGAGGTTAAAACTTTGATATCAAGAATCAAATGGTTGAGACTTGAAAATCAAGAATCACATGGTTAAGACTTCAGAATCAAGAATCAAACCTTGAATGCAGCAGCGTAAGCAGCTTGTAGATTTGACATGCCTTCAAAAGGTAACTTGTTGTGGATAAGCTCCCACAAGACGATAGCAAAGCTGTATGCATCTACCTTATGGTTATAGTGTTTTTTCTCGCCATGCCTCAATGTGACCGTACTATAAAGCTGTTTAACCGTAACTTTTGGATTCAGCAAATTGTTGGAGCCAAAAGGCAGATACAGAACACGAAAAAAGGATTTCATTGAGTATACTATTAGTACCTCAGGAGCCATCCAACGATATGTACCAGTTCTGCGGTCATCATCTCGGTTAATGATTCTTCTCTAGCTAAACCGAAATCTGCTAGTTTAACCGTCTTATAATCTGCAGTTAAGATCAAGTTCTCTGCAATCCAACAAAAAGATAGAAATAAGACCAAGATTGTAACTTTTAGAATGTCTTGACGCATGATATCGGTTCTAAACTGTCACCTGGTTTGAGATCACGGTGGATGACTCCATGAGAGTGTAAGCATTCCATGGCCCGAGCAATGTCAAGACCAAACCCAACAGCTAAACGTATGTCCAAACGCCCTGGACGCAAACTCACAAGGTATTTACGCAATGTACCACCGAGTAAAAGCTCGGTAACTATAACCATGATTGGTTCTTTGCAAGCTCCAATGAACTACACAAAGTTACCGAATCAAAACGTTTAGCCTTGTCTCTAACCAAACTCTCTAGAAATATGAACCAGAGATTTGGTAAAAGATAAGAAGCTGAACCTTAACCAAGTTTTTGTGTTGAACTCTAGACAACATAGAGACCTCTCTTGCAAATCTGCTCTCTCTTTTCGCAATCTCTTCCGGAGATTCTCCTCTTTTAACAATCTTTATAGCAACTGTTTTGTTTTTATACCTAAACAAAGAAACCATATCTCCATAGTCCATATCAATCTCACTACTCTTCATCAATAATAACACGTCACCAAACCAAAATTCTCACTTACACCAAAAACTGATTCACACTAAATTTCCAGTGGATGCGTTAGCAAACATTGATACAAAAACTACCTTTTTGATCCCTTAACTTATTGAATTGAACAACCCATTAAACTGAAACATATATTGCTAAAGACTACATATTTTTCAGCCAAAACTTTCAATCTTTTCTTCACTTATGTAAAGTCTCAAGTTGTGTACTCAATCACAAGTTCAAGAACCAAGCAAGAACAATCCCCGAGAAAATGGGAATCAATAATGAATTAAGAATCATAGAGTGAGTTAAACTGAAGCCAAAATTAGATTTTTTATGATATTAATCTGATAAATGGAGCAAAAATGAATTAAGTAAACTTACTTTCCTTCATAAATTTTGGCATGAGCACCTTCACCAATCTTGGGACCAACAAAGAGATGTTGAGGATCAACGACCCATTTAGGATCTAATTCAAACACTTCATTAGAGTAACACTCAGTTACAGATCCCATTCCCAAAAGATTAAGATTTTTTTTTTATTATTATAGAGACTTGACAAATCAAAACCCTTCTGATGATCAATTAATCATTCTTGGTACCATCAAGAAAATATGCCTTTTGGGGATATAAAAGGGAAATCAAGAGACTTCCATAAATATAATAAAACAATAAACTCAGAAGAGACAACAATATCAATTTGTGAATAACAAAAAAATACAAAAATAAGATATTCTGAAACTGAGTTGTGTGACACAAAAAAACACTGAAGATAATAAAACCCAGATTGAGAAATGGTAAAAAATGTGGTGATAAAAATGGTCGTACTGCTGGTAAAGATTTGAATTTAATGTCTTTGTAAACTTTTTTGTTTTTGTGGTTTGTTTTTTGGATTTTGAATTAGTAATAAGACAAAAAGCTCTGAATGATCAGAAGAAAAAAAAGATGTTTGCTATATCCGCGTAAGTAGAGTGACAAGAAAAAATGTCATATCTCTCTGTTTTTTTGTTCTGTCCTTTTTTGGTCGGCCAAAGTTACAGAAGCGTAAATTTGACTAAACAATACACAAACCGAACAAAATCGGATGTATATAACCGGACTTAACCGGAAAAAAGTCAAAGTTATGAACAAAATAAAGTAAGGAAGTTTCCTAGAATGTAAAGATAGGATCGGTGAAACAAATATATATATATATATATATATATATATTTTAATTAAAAATTAAAATAAATAAATAGTGACAAATATTGAAAGAAAAAAACAAAGTCTTTTATTATTATTAATCTTTAACGAACAACTCACTTTTATTAATTGACACAAAGACAAAAATGTGCATGAATTTTAAAATATAGAGATCGCGGGCCAGAAAAAGAAAACTAAAAAAATCGTCGGTGCGGTGAGAAAGGCGAAATCAAAATGGCGAACCTTTTTATTACAAGATCAGTACTTTTTAGTACTTTATAAGTGAGACTGTGAGATCATATGATTAATTATTGTAAGAAAAATAAAATATTGGCTCTGACTTATTAGTAGGAGTAAAAGTCTTTTGGTACTTTTTTGGTTTCCTTCTTTTCTAATAGTAAAATTCTTCTAGTGTTTATCAATTTGAAGAAACTCATTACATTTAGTAGAACACGTTTTTGCATCCCTTAGCTTAGATCTTGATTTACACTGACTTCAATATATGTTTATGTTGTGTCCAATTTTTTATTATTCTATGAAGACTAAGAAATCATGCAGAAGTAACTGTAAGTAGATGTAGCAAACCAAGTGAACTGAAGATAGCAACGAATAGGGAACAACTCATACAACGTATTGCTCTCAAATATTGAGATTATTTTAATCAAAGAGGTTTTGTAGTATAGAAAGTGACAATAAGTTCCTAACTGAAAGTGAAAAAAAATTCTAATTGCATGAGATTTTTGGCATTTTTGTTAGAAAAACGTGATCTCTTGTTAAAAAATTTAAATCTTGTAAACCTTCTAATTTAATACAGCGTTTTGTCTGCTGTAATAACAAAAGTATCATGGGATCAATGGTTCAGAAATTTTAGAATTAACATTTTTTTTCATCCCAAATTTGAAAGTATACTTGTAACTTACTTTTTTGATATATATGACAAGTTAAAAACTAAAAATGCAGCGGGGGAGGGAAAAGGGACGCATGACACATTCATGAACTTAAAACCTCTACGTTAACAAAAATCTGAAAACTTATCTTAACACTGCAAAGACCACAACGTAATTGATTTACTCGTACAAAATCTGATAAACAACGGGTGCAAAATTCTGATTTTTTTTTTACCGAAGATAAATATGCCTAAGTGATACAACATTGACGGACATAAAGAGTATTCTGTGTAAATCTTCCATCATCGACGTTTGTATAAACATGCTTTCAACTCGGGCCACTTTATTGTCTTCTGATTTGAATCCAACTGCTCCTATACAATTCATAAGATTAAATAAAAAGGTTATTGCTAAATACGTGTAGATCCAAGCTCTGAGTCTAACCAAACCTAATGGAAGCATTTATTCACTAACCTTTTTCTTGAAATGCAATAAGATGAACATCTTATTCGAGACGTCCTGCAAAAAGAACAAAATGAGTATCTTTCTCATATAGGGGAAACGAAGAAAAAAAAAGAAGGATAAGAGTATATAAGAGACAAAAGATTTTACCTTTAAAACCGAAGTAAATCCAAGATCACAAACTGCTTTCACAAAGTCTTTTGGGTCTCCTCCTCCATTGTTTGGATCAAACCTGCTTTTTACTTCCGCTATAAGAAGCATACCGCTGTTGAATACACCCATAGGAACTGTTATTCAGAATCATGACAAAAGCCTATAACGAAGAAGAAACTGGCAATAGTAAACAAAAGCTGACCTTGGACGAAGAACTCGATGTGCCTCTTTGATGTAACTAGAATAGTTTGTTCCCATTAACGAAAGACAGAAAACAGCAACATCCACTGATGAAGACTCAAGTGAAGTCTACACAAAGCAAACCCCAAAGACACCAGTTTAAGTCTAAGGGAACAAAGAAATCATCAAAGTAACATGAATGCAGTAAAGATTCTGACGTACATACATTTGACATATCGCAGGCAATAACAGAAGGGTTCTTTGAGACAAGATCAAAGGAAAAAACTTTGTTCTTCACACTTTTAGCAATCCTTGCATCACCTGAGACAGATTTATCATATCGGTAAAAGCGTGATTTCAACAGGTAAGAAAATCTCACCACAGCCAAAATACAGGGATAAAAGAAAACCTCACCACAGCCAAAATCAGCCACAACTAAAGAAGAGCTCCTAGACAATAGCCAATCTATAATGGAATTAACAGGAAGCTCAGGCCAATTTGACATTTGTTGCTGATACCCTGTATGATACTGAAAAACAAAACATAAATCAAAAAAATTTACAAATTCAACTCAAGATTCTTGTTCTGGAGCTAATGGTGTGAGTTTTAATTACCATATCAAACATTTCTGGATCTTCTTTAAAGTAGTCTAATGCTTCTTGTCCACTGAGAAAGCAGAGATTTTTATTGAACTAAGCTGAAGATTAAAATCACGCTAAAGAATTAAAAAAAAAAAAAAATCAAAACTTACGAGCAAGTGTAGAGCTTCTCATTGAGCATCCTAAATTGGCCACCAGATAATCTCTCTCGAAGCTGTATAAATTGATCAAAACCTCCATAAAACTTCAATCATAAGACGGCAAAAAAAAAATCAAAATGTAATCGAGAGAGAGAGAGAACCATATCGAGGAAATTGGAAGGTTTAGCTCGTTTCGATGAAGCTGAAGAAGAAGAACATCCATGCTTATTGTTTTTGTTGATTTTGGTATCTTTTTGACTCTTCAGTTTCGACTCGATTGGTTCTTCTTTAGAAGGTTTAGTGTTCTTTTGTTTCTTCTTGTTCTTGTTCCTCTTCCTGCTTTTGCTGCTTGTACTTTCGTCTTTCATGGCGGTCGCCGTCGTCTTCAACGTTCTCTCTTTGCGTTTTAGGTTTTTTTTTTTTTAGTTTCAGAAGTAGGAAGATTGATGAGTTTCTTATCTTTTGGGCCGGCTTTTTGTATTGACCTAATAAGCCCATTAATGGCCCAAAATTAATAATTAAATCTTCGAAACCGGTTTAAGTTTTTTTGGTAATGAACTAGTAAACGATGTGAAAAGAACCAAAATCGTCGTTCCCAATTCCTTTGAAGAACATCATCTGCTACTGCTATGGATGATGATGATGATGATAGTTCAGTGTTCTTCAGGAATGATTGTGCTTCGATACTTTCACAGATTAAGGATCAAGATGAGCAGATTCGTCTCAAAAGAAGGTTTCTTCTCTTTCTGGTTTTATATGTTTGTGTGTGAATTTAGGAATATAATTTGTAACTTCGATGGAGGAAACAAATGCAGCAATCTCTTTTCTTATTAGGCTCTGTGAAAGTTCCAACCTTTAATGTGCCGAGGAGAAAAGTTTTAGACTTTGTTTTGTCTTTTGCTGTCTTTGACACCCTGAAGTGAAGCTTTTAAAACCTTGTAGGTGGCTGCAGTTGGGTTGTAACTTAGATGTAGGAAACGAGTGTTTTGATTTCGAATCAATCTCTCTGCTTATTAGGGCTTTGTGAAAGTTTCAACTTTTCATCTTCCTCTGAAAAAAAGTTTTAGACTTTGTTTTGTCTGTCTTTAGTACACTGTAAGTGAAACTTTTAAATCCTTGTAGGTGGCTGTTGGGTTGTGATATTTCTGAATCCAAGGACCATACTCCGGGAAAGACTGAGTGGGTTCATTACCGAGTTTCTATTTTGTTATTCCCTTTGTTTAGCTGATTGATTATATGACTATGAGCTCTTGTTCTTATTTTCAAACAGTTTCGTCCCTGAATCTTTGCTCAGGGGAGATGATGTATGTCTCTCTCATTCACCCTCTTTTTTTAAAAGTATTCATAGTTCCTTCCAGTGAGATCTCTTTTGTGATTCCAGATATTCTACGAGACCATTAAGTCGCGAGTAGAGGAAGCATTTGGAATTTGCAAGAGTGAACAAGTATGCAATGATGTTCAACAAAAGGAGTTAAAGTTCAGCAGTCTCGAAGTTGCCAGAAAGCTTGATTTTATGACGAATAAAGGTCTTTATCTTATCGCAAAGATAGTCACAGGAGGTTCTACTGTTTTTGACAAGACTCGATGGAAAATGAAAGAGATTATCAAAGATTCGATCAGTAGAGATTTCGGAAAGGGAAAAGACGAGACTGGTAAAGAAGACATTGTTAATCAGCTGCATCAAGTTCTTAGTGATCCCGCAAATTTCCGGGTAGATTGCAAGATGAATTTGGCGAGAACATCTATCTTGCAGTCCCATCTTGATGCTGCAATGAAGGTACTTAATGAGCTAGATAGTTTGTCAACGCAGACCCTCCGTGCCATGAAAAGGAAACTTAAAGGTTCAAGAATGATACCTCAACTGAAAACCAGTAGATTTGGTCAGAGTCGAAGTGATCTGATAAGCCAGGTGAAGCAAATTATCGAGAAGATGCTCTCAGAACTTTCTGCAAGGGAGAAACTGCAGGAGCGATTGGCTAAAGCGTTGTCATTAGTAGATTTATCACTTAAGCTAAGTCCTGGCTACAAAACTACTGCTGCCACAGATTTTTTTCGGTTCTCACCAGAAACAAAGAACCTGCAGAACGAGATAGTGAAGGCAGTCTGGTTACTCCGTAAGGTCAGGTTTCCTGAGCTGAAAAGATTGCATCTTTGTTTAGACCCAGAAGCTGAAGTATCTAATGACAGCTTAAGATCAGCGGTCAGAAAAATGTTGATTGAGTATCTGTTTGAGTGCAGTGATATGGACACTATTCCAAAGTCTTTGATGGAAGCTCTTTCAGTGGTCAACAGGAGGACACGGAATGTAGAGCACAAGGTTTTTCCAAGGGAAGCAATTGAGGAAGAGACAGAGTGTGTATTAAATGTGAGTGCTCAAGTGAAACAAATATTTTGCCAATGTATTCCAAATTATGAGCTTGATGAGGACTTTGATGATGCTTATATGGAGGAGTTAGAAGACAGTGATGATGATGATGATGATGATGATGTTGAGAGTTGTAGTTTATTTGATAACGAGAGTAGATGCCGAAACATAAAGCTTGAAGTCAAAGGCACTCAAGACGATGCAATGGGGTCCTCTGATTCGGATCATGAAGAAAGTGGTGCAGAATGCTTGGTTTTGGACCCGACTGATTCTACACACGCAACCAACCAGCATTGTTACAGCTCTTCTGTCAATAGGATTGTTATAAGAGACCTGACAGAGAGTATTACTAGAGATCATCCTAGGTCTCTTTATGTCACTCCCACATCCAATAAATCAACACGTATGAGTGATAAACATGACATAGGTACGAGCAATATCCGAGTTAAGGTTGAGAGGGATATTGAGATGGAAGGAGATAACCAGTTCAGCTCTCGGTCTTTGTTTTCTGTTGAAAATATAAAGTCTGATGATCATGGTGAGCAGAAGCCACGCAGAAGAAACAAAAACCAGTACCTAGCAGTCCAAGATATATCTGATGAGACAAGCTTGGTTGCACATAACCTGATCGGCTGCTTACTAGAGAAATTTGCATACCGTCAAGGTCTAGACTTAGAAGCGGATGAACGTTCATATCTTGGAGGCGAGTCGAGGCTTCAAGAAGATATAGAAGGTGAGGATAAAAACGTTTAGAATCTTGTACAAATTCATTCTACTTGTCTTACTGTCGACATGAACTAATTGAGACATCCTTGACGCTTGTGTTCCCAAGAGTCATCTTCTTACTATATTTTCACTTGTGTGTTGCAGTGAGTGAAGAAAAGAAAGCTTCATCGCAAGAGAAGTCAGATGAGTCGATCATTGTTTCTGTTGTCAAAGAGCTAATGCCATCCCTTGAAGAGAGGTATACATTTATTTGCATTTGTTTTTGTTTTCGGTATGTACGAAAGTTTCATGTTGCCTACTAAGCGTGAGGATATCAAATCTCTAATTACCGGATATCTGATTTTAACAGTGTCTTCATGAAATTAAAAGAGTTGATGAATATGAGCTAGCATCAGTCTTTCCAACCAAAGTGAAGTAGCAATGGAATGGAAAGAGAAACAACAGAGCATATTGAGATGAACACAACAAAGAACACGATTTTGCATCGCATTGTATGGATTTGTACTTGACTCTGAAACCCCTGGCTAATGTAAGAACTTATGCTATTCTCCTTTTTCTTTCATATGAAAGATGATATTTGCCCTACAGTGAACACCAAACAACGATCGCCAACAAACTATTGTTACAATCTATCAATAAGAATTGGTTTCAAACAGAAACAAAACCGAACCAAAATAATAAACCAAAAGCAACATTTCGTTAATGCATCAAAGCGAGAGAGCTTAGACCAATCACAAAAGATATGGCCATTACAACAAAAGCACATAATGTGAGAACATAACAAGGCAAAAAAAAAAAAAAAACGCTCACAGAAACCAAAAAGTTTATATGTTTCTTCAATGGTAAAATCAATCAATGACAAACAAAAAAAAAAAACATAATTCCTCGGTTCTGTTTTGTGGTCGAATCAATGGATGTTTTTCTTTTTTCTATTGTCTTGTGGCAGTCTCCAAGAAAACTTCTATATGAATCAAATTGGTAAGTAAGTGAGGTTAGGTTCTTATCCTGACCTCCTGAAAAAGGTATAAGCCATGGCTATAGTTGCAATGGCTCCGACCACAGCAGCTCCAATGTAGAACTCTTCTTTGTCAAGAGGCTGGAACCATATGGTGCACTTCCTTCCTTCTTTCTTAATTGGCTCTGGCTTTGGGGTTTCTTCTTGGCAACACGAAACTCCCTTTGTTCCCTTACAACATCCTCCTGTGAATCCCTTGCTCTCCTCTTTGTTACCGTTTGTTATCATTTTCTCAGCTTCAGCTTCAGATAAGCCCATTTGGCCCCTGAAACAGAAGTAACTTAGCTAAGTCCGAGACATATACAAGCTAGAAACATGAGTATTTGAAATCTATACCTCCAAATCCTTTGTATGATTTCTCCTTTTGCAATATGCTGGTCAAGCAATTCAGGCACATCATCAGGAGTTACATAGCCATACCTGCATTTAAGCCAGCACGGTTACCAGCCATGAACTATAACATTTTCAGTTTTTGACTTTTGTACCAGCCATTTACTTACCAGTTGCCAGTAATCTTTCCAACTGAATCAGGACTGAAGATGATCAAATTACCAGCATACTTATGCTGTCCAACATGTGAACATCGTTTCAGAGTAATCTGGTCCGAAAGTCCACGAGAGCCAATCTCCTTTTGGAACCTCTCTAAGATTACCGGTCCACAAACACCACATCTCTTGTCCCGACTAGTATGAGTACACACAAATACAAATGTTCCAGATATATCTTCTTGACTCCCAGAGCTCGATGCCTTCCCATTCACAAGAACATCTTCAACAAAACCTTCCACGTCCGTATCCTTAACCCCCCTTTAGTCAAAACCAACACAAGAACAGAGGTTTATATAAGTCACTAAACTCAAAGTCTCCAGATTCAGATCTGAATCTCAGGTTCAACAAGCTCATCTAAAATGTAATATCTGAAGTTTCTAAAGTTAGCTTAATCAACACTTTCTAGAAACCTATAACTACAAGTCAACCATGTTCTAGTCAACTTGTATCATCAAAACATAGAGAGGCACTCACTTGTATCGGATCATATCTGGAAAAAGTAACACATCACCATCAGACCCACCACCTTCACATACATTAAGCTTCGTCTATAACAACACCAACAAGCACACAAACAAACAAAAAAATGTCAGCGTAATGGTTTTAAGAATAATATTTCATAAGAAAGAGATACAACGTAAGAAAATGTATAACCTGAACAAGAAGATCAGATTTGCGATCATTGAGCAACGTAGCGAAACGTTGAGGTAAACCTTGTTCTTCGACATGCGAGGGCCAAGCTTCAGGTGTTTTGTAAAGAACAAAAACATGACGACCGTAAGAAGTAATGGAATTGGCTATGTTGGTGCTGTACATCTCCGGCCGTTTAAATCCATACTCTGTGTCTTCCGACGCCGGAACAGAGTTCATGTTCTCAACTTCAGCCATTTGACGAGTTAAAGACGGTTTCTTGTCAGATTCAAATCGAGAGAAAGAGAGAGAGTTTCGACTTTTTGAAGAAAAGTGCATATATATTTATGTTTCATAAACACGTCGTGAGGCGTCCACACGAATGTGACGAAGCGGTGACACAAAATTATAAGCTCACAGACGGATTCGTGTCGAGATGTCGACAAATCTACTTGACCGTCTTGCTTATTTTTGGTGACAGGCAGTGGTTTTTAGTTAATCAAGGCACGTTGGTCAACTAAATTGTATATTATGTGAGTGATACGAATTTTAATTACCTGAAGATGACTCAAATATTTGTTTATAGATCATAAGCAAGAAGAAAAAGAATTTTAAGTATTTTATATAAGAATTTTAAGCATTTTATATAAGGGATTATATGAAAAAACTATACTTAACTAGAAGTATTATCAATGGTGTGTCAGAATTCAGATGAACAAGTGAAATAACGGAACGACGAAATAATAGAGTAACAGCTCTTGTTTTTTTTTTGTAAGCAAACACTCCATCAAATTAAGTTACAAGGGTTTTTGGTATTATCGAAGAGTTAAATTCTAGACCAAACATTTGGTAAAAAAGATCAAGAGTTTTGGAGTAAATTATCGAAGTAAAGGTTTAAGACGTATCTAGCGGCAGAGAGAACATCAAGCCTCCTCTCACTCGGCTCGTACTTGCCTTTCCTGAGCTGATACCGGTGAGTCACTGCAGAGATTGTGTACGTATTCCCTTCTATCATCACGTTCTCGCCGCACTGAAGGTTCTGCCAAAATCAAAAAAGCTTTTCATCATAATTCATCTACATATTGATGAGGGCTTGTACTTTTCTTCTGAAACATTCATTTCATATGAAAAAAAGGGGAAGAAGTAGAAGAAGAGTTGAGACTGACATGAGGAAGGCAACGAACGCCAAGAGACTTGGGAGGAGGAGTGATTTCAATGACTTTGTAAGGGTAATTGCTCTGATCTCTTCCTTTCTCTTTCTTTCTGCAATTTATCTCCAACCTCCCTACCTGCAAAATCCACTCTTTTTACCATCCTTTTGGGAGAAAACTCAAAAAAAAAAAAAAAAAGATTTGCGATTTGAGTTCGCTCTAAAAATCGTTACTTTTCCGATACAGACGAGATTTGATGCAAGTGTTGCCATTTCCACAAGTCAGATTATCAACCCAGAATTTTTGATACGAGAGAGAGAGACAGGGATAATAACTTAAGAAGAACCCAGTTGAATTATTCTCTGAATTTTGTGAAAAGGAACACGAGAAACAGAGCAGAATCTAAACAATTGAGACAGATGATTGACCACCAGATATTTTTTAAGGTCTATTTGTGGCTCTCACTTGAGGGAGAAAGAAGACAACCAAACCTTCCGACACATATAGAGGCTTCTAATGATAACGTTACAAACAAAGACTACATAAGAGTCTAACAAGATTCGAGTCAAAAACTCAAAATCGATGTGATACAAGCTAAGTCTAAAGTTGCCACAGGAGTTCTACGCAGAAAAAAATAATAATCTGGCACACTGTTACGCCGAGATAATTTTCTAAAAATGTATGTAAACTACTCAGGTGGGGACCCAAAAGCCCTAAACGCCTCCTCTCTCTCTCTCTCTCTCTCTCAGAATACAATAACTAGCTATCATCAATCTTGATAACCATTACACAAACTAAGCATGACGGAACAAGTAAGAAGAAGACTGGAGCTTTTATTAAACTCTCTACCTTCCATAAGGATGGTACCGTCCGCTGCCACCACCTCCATATCCGCCTCTACTTCCCCCTCCTCCATAAAACGAGCCTCCCCCGCTTCCTCCACCGCCATTGTAACCTCCTCCGCCTCCACCTCCAATTCCACCCATGTCATAGCCACCACCTCTATAGCCTCCACCAGCAGCACCCATTCCACCCCCATACCCACCAATACCGCTACTACCATAACCGCCTCCATAACTGCCACTTGGTCCACCATACCCACCTCCAGGTTCACCGTATGGCGGGCCATACATATCACCAGGTCCACCACCGTACCCAGCGCCTCCTCCCATACCGTAACCACCTCTGTTGTAACCACCACCGCCACCTCCTCCATAACGACCAGAATATCCAAGTGCTGGTTCTCCTCTATAAGGTCCCACGCCACCACCGTATCCACCACCGCCATACCCACCGAATTCTCCTCCGTATCCTCCATAACCACCAGACCGGCCACCTCCATAGCCGGCACCACCTGATTTGTAAGGACCACCTGGACCACCATATCCACCACCGTGTCCGCCACCATAACCATCCCCATAGCCTCCACCAAAGTTAGAGCGAGAGTCACCAAACCGCTTTGACGGGGTTGTAACTGAGTTTGGTTTTTTTGGCTCAGCCTTCTTTATCTCAACCTAAACGAGAAAATTTCCACAGACAATTCAGCAAAGTAACAGGGCAGATTAGAGTGTCCTGATTATAGCTACAAATTCTTAGATATTTGTAAGAGCGTGCCGTTACCTGAGTCCCTGAGAGCTCAATTCTGTTCCCTTTCGCCAAGAGATGATCAACCATATCTTCACTTTCATATGTAACAAACCCAAAGCCACGCGATCTTCCAGTTGAATGATCACGCATAATCTGATGTTCCTTCAGCTCTCCAAATTGCATAAAGAATTCCTTGAACTCATCTATTCAAACACCAATCAGCGAATTAATATATATATAACATGTCTCTGACCAAAAAGTATATGATAGAGATAAAAATGGAAAAAGTTCTTACCATCATCCACAGATGAAGGAATCCCACCAACAAATATCTTCTTGGTTTTGAAATCATTAGAGCTCACGGATCCTCTTGGTATTGTCCGCTTAATTTCAACCTGAAGAGCCAAAACAAAGAGTGAATATTATCACACTGTTAAGGCACAACACAACTTAAAAAAAGTAAGGGAACAGCTCAATGTCACCTGCTTCCCAATGATAATGTGATTGTCCTCCATAACTTTGTCGACCACAGAGACATCAGCGTATGTGACAAACCCAAACCCTCGGGGCTGTCCAGTTTTCCTGTCCTTCATAATGACAGAATCAGTGATCTCTCCATATTTCCCAAAATGCTTGACGAATTCAGCTGCATCAGCAAATCAAAAGCCACAGTTAAAAAAAAACTATTGAACTTTACACGATGACGAGAGCGCTAACCTCATACAATGTTGCAACCAGACACAAGAGCTAACCTGAAGTTGTCTCCCTGGCTAAACCTCCAACAAATATCTTTCTACAAATTCCACAAAACATCGTATAAGTACACTAAACACTAAGTATTAAGAAACCAGAGAAGAGCACTAATCTTATCCTTGTCCACTCTATAAATCACTTTTATGCTAATTCGAAAGAAAAGCGATAACAAGTCTGAATCTTTCTATAGCAAAAGGCCCTAACAAGCCATAAAATCTCACAGAGCTTAACGAAAAAGATTAGTAATTTAGAAAACCCTAAGAGATTCGAAACAAAAAGATTCTTCCTTTAATCAAAATTTTCATGAAATAGAGAAAAGAACCAAACCCTAATTCCTGAATCTAGAATCTTTTAGGAAGAAATCGAAGAAACGTACCCAGCACTATCGACGCCGCCACCAGAGTGAGGCTGAGATTTGTCGTCATCGTCTTCAACATCATCGGATGGTTTAGGATCCTGGATTCCATCTTCGATAACTGTTTCCGTTCCATAAGGATCCATGACGGCTTGGGAGAACGAAGAAGAAGAAAGAAGAAGCGGCAGACGCCTAAAAGCCGTGTCGTGCAGTGAGCAAATCCCTAAAACCCTTAGAGAAGAGAAAGGGGGTGGGGGATACTTATTGTACTCCGCGTAGCACTCGATCTTAACCTCGTTTCTTGTGTTTAGAAATAAGGACGGTTCATCTCGCTTTTTTTTTTGGTTTCGTAATGAGTGATTCTTAGCCGTTAGATTGTCTTTTGGTCTTTTTTTTTTTACTAATCTCTCTCTCTTTTTTTTTTTTTACAATTTTTTAAAAAAGATTATAAATGTAATTTGAACAGCCACTCAATAATAAATTAGTAACACAAAAATCTATACTAAATAAAAAGGAAATCTATAAGCTCCTAAGGCTGTCCACGTTGATATTAAGATAGTCGGTACGAATTTGATATCTCATTGATTAACATTTTCTAAAATTTTCAAATTTACCTATATTAGATTTTTTAGATGACCAATCAAGATCAACCAACTCAATATTTAACATTTTTTAAATTATAGAAAATTTCTATATTATAATATTTATAAATAATTGTATGTACAACATCCCACATCGGCTAGAAAAGTTTAGACGATGGAGAAAAATTATTATAAATAAGACTAATATCCTTTCAACTACGAATGAACAAGAAACTTGATTTATCAGACGTCCAAATTAAAAGTTTTATTTGGTTTATTTTAGCAAATTAAAACTTCTAAAAAGTTTCAAAATATTATAATATTTTAAAAAGTTTAAAGTATTAACAACATTGAAACTTTAGATGTAGTTGAAAATTTTAAAATATTATAATTATTGAAAATTTAAATATTATAAATATTTAAACTTAATAGAATGTGGAAAAATACTATAAATACTTTCATAGGAAGTTTAAAATATTATAAAAAATTAAGTATCATTAATATTTATCAGCCTAAGGAGAGAACAGCCAAGGAGAAAATGATAAGTTTTTAGAAAAGTTACAATTTTAAAAAAAAAATACTATAAATGTAGTTTGAACAGCTAGTAATCATATACATAAAAGTAACGTTTTAATCTCTTCTTATTGGTTGATTTTCATTTAATGCTTTCTAATTTTTTTTATCAGCTTTCTAATTGTTTAATTGCTTTAAACAATATTTAAAACCTAATTAACAGAATACATTTAACTCACACATTAGAATAAAATAATAACTGAAAATAAAATCTCCTCCTCTCCCACCAATATCAATGTTGTTGTATCATATATGTGTTGTAAGAGTTTGATGCTATATTTTAATTTATAAAGTATTGTATATATATAACATATTTTTCAATTTTTATGTTATTTCTATAAAAATAAAATATTTCTTTTATATTTCTTGCCTTTCTAATCTATTTATATTTATTTTTAAAATTTCCATAGTTAAATTTAAATGCACATATGTTGGTTGTAACAAAAAAATTAAGTTTATTTGAGAATTAGATATTCATATTCCTTTTAAACAATCAATGTGTAACATATTATACTTTTGAATCAAATTATAGACCCACCAACACTCACTTTTAGATTAAATGAGGTTTAATTTTAGGAGTTGGAAAAGTATAAAAGTTTGTTTGTAACTCTCATAATAATATCATAGTAGTGTTCTTAATGAATTTAATTTAAATATGACTCCAACTACAAAAATATATGGCATATGGCATGTAAAATATATATCACAATGATTTTGAAATATGACTCCAACTACAAAAATATATGGCAGATGGCATGTAAGATATAATATGACTTAATTGCACTAAATATATTATCATAAAGAAAAATTGATTTATTTACTTTATTTAAATTTATACTATATAGTCTTTAAATTTTGGAGTATATCAGACTATTCCTACAAGAGAGAGATGGCGACGACACAATTAGGGTTTTGAGTCCCGATTGATTTTCGAATGATCCTGGGGATATGGCTGGTTGGATTTCGGGTTGGGTTTCTGGTGATTTCTGGTGTTGGGTTTGATGGGGTTGAGCGGCGTCAATTGCGGGATCTGTTGGATCTCCAAGATTGTATTTCCCTATGGTTGTTGAGATGGTCGATATCGGATTTGGCGATCTATTTTGGGGATCTTCGGGGATCTCTGGTTCCCAGGTTTGATCTCTTGGTGGGAGATGCGATCTATCATATCCCTGGGATCGTGTTCTTTTGGTGTTACTGTTGGAAAGTTTCAGATCTGCTGGAAGATGAGGCAGAACAATATCTGTTAGGGATTTGTGTGGTCGATTTTGGAAGGTTGTGGTATTTTCCTTTTCGATGGTGCGGATTTGCTTTGAGTGATTTGATATTACTGATATTATATGCTCACAGGATCACGGGGTCACAGGGTTTATATAGAGAGTGGGACAGACTTTTGAAGAATACATCTCTCATTTGCTTTCACTCTTCTCGGCTTTTTCTCTGCTCCACTATCGATTTTTGATATCGTCGTCATGTCGCAGAGTGGGCTTATGGGAAAAGGCTTGGTCGCTCAAACAGCGGAGGTTGTGAGGCCTTAGAGGAAGATTAAGATATCCTATTTTGATAATTCTGATCTTATTGATGGGTATTCGAAGACAGTGGTGGGCCGCTGTTTCAATCCTAAGATGCAGGATATGAAGTTACTACTCATTATGATGCCAAGGATCTGGCAGGTAGAGGGTAGGGTTGTGGGTGCTGATCTGGGATCGGGGAAGTTCCAGTTCGACTTAGAGGAGGAGACTGATCTTGTTGAAGTTTTGAAGCTGGGGCCTTATCACTTTGATTCTTGGATGATCTCCTTGGTTCGTTGGACACCGGTAGTGGATCCAGCCTATCCGTCGGCGCTCACGTTCTGAGTTCGAGTGTTGGATGTGCCCATTCAGTTCTGGGCGGAGCCTACATTTCGTGACATTGGGTCTGGTTTGGGGAATGTTGAGCAAGTGGATATTGATCGAGGGAGGGTGCAGGTTACTATTGATGGTCTCAAGCCGCTCTGCTTCGAGGTGGACATTGAGTTCTTTAATGGCGAGATTACAATCGTGAAGTTGCATTATGAGTGGTTGTATGGTTGGTGTGACCTCTGTTCTAGTCTGTGCCACGATGCGACTGTTTTTCCTATGGTTAAGAGTGTGCCTGTTAATGGTGGTCCTATGGATCCTGGGGTGGGACAAGACCAAGGGAAAGCTTGGAGCTACAAAGGTGCGGTTCTGGCTGAGTCAAGACGGGGAGCAGGTCATGGTAAGGGGAGCCATCGAGGTCCAAGTCAGGGTGGTGCAAAGGCTCGTACAGAGCATTTGGTTGGCTCTTCCTCGCGTAATAAGGGACCTTCTTGTTCAGGTGAGGCAAGGGGGAGGGGAGGCAAGGGGTTACTCGGGGACAAGGGAAGTAGCCGGGTTGATGCTGGAATTGCCCCGGTTCTGGCAGGTGTACGTCTGTCTGAGGTGCTAAGTCAACAACAGAAGGCTGTTAAGAAGGCTTTATTTCCAGACGGGGGTGATGGAGTGGGTTTGGTGGTGTCTCCTGCAGGAGAGGTTGTGGTTGCTGAGGAGGGACAAATCCTCTCTCCTTCTCTTGTGGACAGAGTCGAGGGTCGGGAGATATTGCTAGGTTTTGCGACTCAAAATTTGGGGGCTGTCACTGCTTCCTCCACAACGGGTACTGGGGTGCAGACAGTGGCTCAGGTTTCATCTCAGGTGAGTCCACAAGCTAGGAACAAAGAGTCTGTTCTGGTGCCGTCGGGTGTGGGTCCTCCTTTGGGTTTCGTTGCTTCTGTTGATTGCGGTGTTTCTACAGATCAAAGGGATGAATCTCAGGTTTCCTTGGGGAAGCCAGGTTCACAAAGCGGAGCTGATATTTCTTTAGACGCGGTAGGGGGGGTTCTGGTTTCGGGAGAGTTGGAAGGAATGGGTACATATGCAGGGAAGGATATGGAGGTTAGTGATGGAGAGGTGGACGTGGACATGGATCAAGACACGGGTGAGGCTTCGGAGGAGGAGATGGGTTGCGAGGATACAGAGGGTCATCCTAACGGTACTACCAAACCTGCCATGGGTGATAAGGGACGAAAGGGAAAAGGTTTAGTGCTGCGAGGGGTTAGTGCGAAGAAGCGCAATGCTGCGATGCTGCTGTCTCCGAGGAAACGTCCTCCACATGGATCCGTTTCCGGTCACCGGCGGACCATGCCTCGAAAGCCCAGGAAAGGGGTCAAGGAAGGTCCAGGTGGGGGCAAGCCACCAAAGCCAAAACCTGTTAAATAAATGTACTAAGTTGGAATTGTCAAGGTCTGGGGAATAAAGCTACTATAGGGAACCTTAGGGATCTTTGGTTTCAGCATATAGACCAGATTTTTTATTTCTTATGGAAACAAAACAATTTTTTATTTTTTGGAACAATTTGTAGGCCATTTTGGCTATAATAATTTTAAAAACTGTGGAACCCGGTTGGTAGCAGTGGAGGTTTGGCTCTATTTTATAATAAAAATAATTTAATGTTGAGATTTTAATGGAGTCTAAATGAATGATTGATGTTGAAGCGGTTTACAAAGCACAAACTATTAATTTAACTTTTGTGTACGGCGATCCAGTTCCAAAAAACTGGGAATTGGTGTGGGAAAGGTTGTTACGAATTAGTTCTTCTCGGACAACTCCTTAGTTCATTATTGGTGATCTCAACGACATAACCGGTAATCATGAGAAACGATGGGGGAGACTGCATCATGCTTCTTCATTTCTCTCCTTTCATGGGATGATCCGGGATTGTGGTTTTTTCGAGTTTCCTTATTTGGGGGATTGTCTATCCTAGCGTGGGTGGCGAGATAAGAAACCCATAAGGTGTCGTTTGGACAGGGATTTAGGAAATGAGGATTGGCATGACTTATGTCCGGATACAATTACGGAATATTTGCCTAGGATCGCTTTAGATCATATGCCTTTATTGGGTAGTATTGGGGCCGTCGGAACTTTATGTTCGACCGACACTGGATTGGTAGAGACGTGCTTATGGAGGCGATCTCCTCAGGGTGGAGTGGGGTACCAGTTCTGGGACCTGGTGGTTTTGTGGATAAGGTGGTCAGTTGTAGGAGGGGCGATTTCTCGCTGGCGAAAAGCATAGGCTCAGTATGGTAGGGTCCTAATTGAGGATATTAAAAAGGAACTGGAGGAGGCCCAGGCCAATGATGCAACACCTCCTGAGGTTATTTTCGAGCTCCATGGCCGCCTGAGGGAGGCATATAGGGATGAGGAGGTACATTGGTATTTGAAGAGTAGGAATCGGTGGATGAGGGTGGGGGATAAGAATACTAAGTATTTCCATGCCCAAACAAACCAGAGGCGGGCCCATAATCGGATTGTTGGTCTTTTCGATAAGCATGATGTTTGGTCCACGGATGATGTGACGGTTAGGGAAACGACAGTGTCATACTTTGCAGAGGTTTTTTCTTCTATACATCCATCTAATTTTGATGAGGTCTTGAGTGGAGGTCCAAATGGTTATAACGACGGTGGATAATGTTAGATTAACGGCCCTAGCCATAGAGGCAGAGGTCAAGAAGGCGTTATTCATGATGCACCCGGATAAAGCTCCTGGTCCGGATGGGATGACAGCTTTGTTTTTCCAGAAGGCATGAGATATTGTTAAGGTAGATCTGGTATCCTTGGAGAACCGGTTTCTTAAGGAAAACGTGTTCGATTCTGGTTTGAATCAGATGCACATATGTCTTATTCCGAAGGTGGCAAAACTGACCCGGATGGCAGAGTTGCGTCCGATTAGCTTATGTAACGTGGGAGACAAGGTCATGTCTAAGGTCTTGTGTAATCGGCTTAAGATGATTTTACTGGGATTAATCTCGGAGACTCAGTCTGCTTTTGTCCCAAGTAGGTTTGATCTCGGACAATATTCTGATTGCCCAAGAGATGTTTCATGGTTTCCGGACCAATAAGTCATGTAAAGGGAAGTTCATGGCGATTAAGACGGATATGAGCAAGGCATATGATAGGGTTGAGCGGGGTTTTCTCGCGGCTTTGTTTCGCCGAATGGGCTTTGCGGAGAAATGGATTTCCTGGATTATGTTTTGTGTTTCTTCGGTCGAGTATAGAGTTCTTATTAATGGTCAGCCTAATGGTCAGATTGTGCCAGAGAGAGAGGATTGCGGCAGGGGGATCCTTTATCTCCTTATTTATTTATTCTATGTACGGAGGTTTTGATTGCAAATATTCGCAAGGCGGAAGCGGATAGCGAATTACGGGTATTAAGGTGGCTAATAAGTGTCCTCCCCATTAACCATTTGCTGTTTGCAGACGATAGTCTCTTCTTCTGCAAGGTGGATAAGGAACAGTGTGGGGTTTTTTTGGGGATTCTTAAGCAGTACGAGGCTACATTTCGGACAGCAAATCAATTTTGCAAAATCTTCAATCCAATTTGGTCACACGGTAGACGAATCATCTAGGTTGGAGATGCAGGGGGTCCTTGGGATCACCACTAGGGGTGGGATGGATCGTATTTAGGGATCCCTGAAAGCTTGGGGGGCTCCAAGACGAAGGTTTTATCATTTGTTCGGGATAGGCTACAGAGTCGCACAACTGGTTGGACGGCGAAACTGTTGTCCAAAGGGGGTAAGGAGGTAATGATTAAGTCCGTCGCGACTTGCGGTTCCGAGTTTTGTGATGTCCTGTTATCGGTTACCGAAAACAATCACATCCAAATTGACGAGCGCAGTTGCCAACTTTTGGTGGAGTTCTACTGGTCAGAGTGGGGGCATGCATTGGTTAGCTTGGGACAAAATTTGCAGCAGCAAGCAGATGGGTGGTTGGGTTTTAGGAATGTTGATGATTTTAACACGGCTTTATTGGCTAAACAGTTATGGCGTCTGATTGAGTTCCCGGACTCTCTGTTTGCCAGGGTTTTCAAAAGTCGGTACCTACCGGAACTCTAATCCTATGGAACTGATACGGTCCTATTCTCCTTCTTATGGATTGAGGAGTATTGTATCTGCTCGATCTTTGGTGAATAAAGGACTTATTAAAAGGGTTGGCTTGGGGGACACCATATCTATATGGACTTATCCCTCGGTTCCAGCTCAATCCCCAAGACCAGCATTATTTAACAGGTCTGTTACAGATCCTAATCTTCTTGTAACTAAGCTTATTGATCTGTACACACATACATGGTGTCGGGATCGGCTCCTTGAGCATTTTGATCCTGTGAATGTGTCTTTGATTGAGGCTATTCCATTGAGTAGTTGTCCGAAAGCAGATTCTTTTGGGTGGTACTTTACAAAGTCTGGCAAATATACGGTTAAATCAGGATATGAAACTGCACAGCTTGGTGTTCCTAGTACCTTCCAAACTTTTGGGTCGGGACCTGTTATTACCCCCCGCTTCTTCGCGGGGGTCTAGCAACTTCGGTGTCCACCTAAGATAAAACACTTTTATGTGGCAAGTTTTGACTGGCTGTATTTCGGTTTCGGCGAACCTGAAACGGCGTGGTTTTGCTTGTGAGGTTGGGTGTACGATATGTGGGGCGGAGGAAGAAACTATTAATCATGCTATTTTTGTTTGTCCTCCAGCACGTCAGGTCTAGGCTTTTGCCCATGTACCTATGGGACCCCAGAATTTCCTGACAGTCTATCTACGCTAATGTCGACCATGTTCTAGGGCGTAACAATCCGGGTTCACAAGTTGAGACCTTCCTTTGGCTCATGTGGTATATTTGGAAAGCAAGGAATGCTAGGGTTTTTGAGAATCAGGTGGAACATCCTGATGAAGTGGTGCGGTTGGCGGAAGGGAAGGCGTCCTCCTGGTTTCAGGCTCAAGAGGAAGCATGGGATTTGGAGTGTTCATCCACTCCCCTCTTCTCGTCTCCTATGCCTCGGGGAAGTACATTTTCTCTTCCCTTGGTTTACTCGGGTTTCGATGCTTTGTTGATGGCTCCTTGGAAAAAGTCTGATTGCTTTCCAGGTGCAGGATGGTGTTGTACTTCCCCGCTACACGCTGAAGTGGAAGCTACTCGGAGCTACAAACAAACTAGCGCAGCCCTTCCCCGCTACACGCTGAAGTGGAAGCTTTTCAGTGGGCCATGCGATGTATGATTGGCTATGACTTCCGGGATGTGACTTTCATTACGGACTGTTCCAACTTGGTAAAGATGGTGTCTTCTCCTATGCCTTAGGGAAGTACATTTTCTCTTCCCTTGGTTTACTCGGGGTTTCGATGCTTTGTTGATGGCTCTTGGAAAAAGTCTGATTGTTTTTCAGGTGCAGGATGGTGTTGCACTTCTGTACAGAGAGAGTCCCCGCTACTCGGAGCTATAAACTACCAGCGCAGCCCTTCCCTGCTACACGCTGAAGTGGAAGCTTTTCAGTGGGCCATGCGATGTATGATTGGCCATGACTTCCGGGATGTGACTTTCATTACGAACTGTTCCGACTTGGTGAAGATGGTGTCTTCTCCTCACAATTGGCCGGCCTTCCGCACCATATTTAGACGACATAGAGATGGACAGGGAGGAGTTTTCTTCTTTTTCTTTGATTTATGTTCCTCGCAACGCTAATGTTAGGGCGGATTCCTTGGTACGCCAAGCGCGCGCAAATCAACACCATGTTCTGTTTGTAAACACTTTTCCTCCAAATTGGCTCGTTTGAGCTAATTCTTTTGTTGACAAGAAAAAAAGTCTTTAAAATTTTGATGTACACCAAAAAACAAAATAATAACATGTTAATTTATATTATTTTTTCAAATAGAATAGCGATTATGTAAAAACTAATGCGTAGCGTGAGCTAACACCTAGTAGTAACACAAAAGTAGACTTAGGTACATTCTATGTCTCTTTCCGAAATAGATGAGAACTGTAGCCAACGAGCATTTTTGAAGAGAAAACTCAAGAAATTCCTCTCTCCAAATGTTATTTTGTACCGTCCGAACTTCAAACTTTCAAAACTCTCCAAGAGACAATTTGGAACAGAGATATCATCCCAACTAAATGGATCACAATGGGGAACACAATAGGAGTGGATACTGAGATCTCGCATTTAAGAGAATCTCCAAACAACCGGTAAATTAATTTTGGCCATTCATAACCGTCTATACACAGCTTCAGATGTTCAAGCTGGTTGAAAACAATCCCAGCAGCATATGAAGGCTCTTTTCCACTATTGAACCGTGCGGATAAAGAAAGACGTTTGACAGAAGTAATAGATTCGAAAAGCTTCTCGACAGTTTGCCTAACTTTGATATCTGCATATTCAAGATTTGGCATATGCTCCATCAAATAGGAAAACCCATCTCTTGTACCGTGGACTTTGAAATACTTCAAAGAAGGTGTATCTATCAAGTACCCACCAGGAGAGCAATCACCCACATATATCAAAGGTTAAACACTGCAATGATGGGATACTAATAACTAGATCTACCAAGTTATCTTTCCATCTTTTAATAACAAGATCTTTTAAAAACAAGGCAATACGACATAAGCTGTCAAAGAGAATCCTTGTTGGAGTAGCTCACACCTCCAAGTTCCAAATTCTTTAACAAAGGGAGAGTAACCACTCGAGGAACATCCACAAAAATTTTATTTCCGCCGAGTAGGGGGTGTATTCAACTTGACATTTTAAGTGATTTGTGTAAAATTTACAAATCCTATGTTATTCAATCATGGATTTTAACAAGTCTATTAAAATCTACTGTTATTTAACTGATGATTTAAAAATCTACTTTAAAATCCACTGTTATTCAAAACAGTTTTGTGGATTTGGATTTAAATGATTTTTAGGATTCTGGAGGATTTGAGTGGATTTGTTTAGTTAAAAATACATAAATCCAAATCTCATGGTTTTAGGTGGGATTTGAAAGTATATGACAACCCATCCCGTGGACCCCACTAGCCCCCCGCTAGCTGCCCCAACGGACCGTCCGTAGACCCCGTTAGCCCCCGGCTAGCCGCCCAAACGTACACCAAGCTGGCCCTGCATGGCATCGATCCTAACCCATCAATGTGGATATACCAATCCACCAGTAGGTTATTGGTGCGCCAGGCGTTCCTCGAACCCTGGTCCTCACCCTTTATCAACCTTCCCACAGGACAAGTTGCCAACAATTGATCCTAATCCACAGTGATGGGTTAGGATCGATGCCATGCAGGGCCAGCTTGGGGTCTGTTTGGGCGGCTAGCGGTGGGCTAGCGGGGTCCACGGACGTTCCGTTGGGGCAGCTAATGTGGGTCTAGTGGGGTCTGCGGGATGGGTTGTCACATTAGCTAGCTTACCCCCATAAGCCCAAAGCTGGCCCTGCAGGGCATCAATCCTAACCCCTAACCGTGGCAAATAGAACTACTCATCCAAATCCACAGTAGGTTATTGGTGTGCCAGGCGTTCCTCGAACCCTGGTCCTCACCCTTTATCAACTTTCACCAGCAATTCATCGGGTAAGTCACTGCTTTCACCCATATGTGATGTTTCATTTTTTTTAGGTAGAAAAGTAATGTTTATTTTTGTCTCTTTGCAATCTTTCTTTGATAGACAAATGAAGATGAATGTGAAGAGACGTGCCATCAAGAGATACAATTCATTTTAGTACGAGACATGCCATCAAGAGACACAATCCATTTTAGTACTTCCGAGGAACCTTTTTTTTTACTACTCTATCTATCTATATAAAGTTAAAAATGTTATATTATTTTTTCCATTAAAATATTATTTAAAATATTTATTTATTACATATTTTTTACTTATAATTAATAATAGTAAAAATAAATAAAAATGAATTAAGTATAATTAATTAAATTTTAAAATAGTAAAAACAATAACAGAAAATTTTTTTAGTAAATAATAAAAAAATTAACTATATAGAAATTAATTAAAATAAATGAACAATTTTAAAATAATAAAAATAATACTATGAACTTATTTTAGTAATAATGTTATTATTAAAATTTTAACAAAAAATGATAAAATTCCAAAATTTAGAATGAGTTAATGAGTTTAGAATAGAAGTAAAACTTTAATGCATGATGGAGTAAAAAATAATTTATGTAATTGTATTTATAAAATTCGAAACTTATAAATAAAATTAAAGTTAAACATTAGTTTCTAAGAAACATATACTACAAAGATTTATTATTAAATTTCAGCTAAAAAAACATTCATTACTCAACTCAACTTAAAAGTTTTGATCTAATTTTTACACATATTATATGATTAATATAGTTCATTTCTCAATTTTTACACATATGCTTGCAATCCAAGATGTCTGATGTTCAACAGTCAGGATTTCGTCACAAGCTACACAACTATTGAAGCAATCATTTGAAAGGAAGAACAATGGATGTTGATGACTTTCGTGATTGAATGTCTTAGAAACCATGTCGAAACAAACATCTATTTCCGCTTCTTCTCTCTTATAACTGAAACCAATGCATATTCGCCTACATGCTTCACAGTGGAACCATAATCCGTTAGGATTGCTTTCCAAAGTGAGTTCGCGATTGTGGACCTCATGTTGTTTTTTCTTGGGTAGATTAGCACACGTTTCATGTAGAACGAAATGACATTTTTCACACGTGTAGCAAGGATCATAATAGATGGGGAATGTGCATGCGTAGCAGTGTCTGTTTCCATCATTAACACTTTCATGATTGTTGTCAGTAAGTCTAAGATGATGGTTGTGGCTGAAATGGATGATCACCCCTTCACCAACCACCTGGAATGGATCAACATCTTCATAATCATCTTCAGGGTCATCTTCTAATTCTAACCCATCCCAAACATTGTCTCGTTTCACGCATTTTGAATGAACGGCATAACGACAAATGGAGCAAGAGTACGCCCCATAACGTCTATCAATGCATTTGTGACAACCCCACATATATACCCAATCTCCAGGACCAAGAGAATACGTATAACACGTGGCAACTGGGTGCAATATCTATGGATGATGAAACTACACCGTAGACACACACAAGGAAACCCATCACGACAAATGCCACAAGCCTCACAAGTGAAAGATACCTTAATCATTATTTGTGTGAGTGGATGCTCGTGAATCTCCTTTGGAATGCCGTCAATAACCAACGGTTTACTAGGACAAAGATTGCATACAGAGATGTCACATATGAAGCAGTGATAAAACAACTTCACCAGAGGATACTCATCATTACTGCGAAGGAGTTCTTTACACGAGAGACATTTTTTTCCATCCTCATGTATATATAGTTGTGCTGGAGAAGTTTGAGAGGGTGTTTGTGACGATAAGGGTTGTTGATCTCGATGCAAGCCTTGTGGACATAGAGATCACAAGGATTGCATATGTAGCCACCTTCACCCTCAACTCTTTCTTCAGAGTTGTAACATGCATCACATACAGACGAAATATTTGTTGGGTACACAAAGTGCTCATGAAAGTCTGCTTTCATTCCACCAAGGAAACTCTCAGAACCTATGGCGTCCATGTCTCAAGGCCAAGTGTCAAGGTTTTTTCTTCAATTAGAATAGAATGGGTGTTAGTGAGTTTCTTTGTATTGGTAGATATTGGAACTTTCTTCTTACCTTGTTCCGTTTTTGTTTTAGAAAAAAGTTTCAAAAACAAAAACAAAAACTTTCTTCTTACCTTGTTCTCTTTACGCCTTTGTCTTCTTCTTTTTGCAGGATATATGTATATTAAAAAGAAAATCAGAGAAATATATAAGTTATATATAAATATACAAATGTTGGATTTTATAGTACTTGAGCTGGACATTAGATTACCTATTTGATACGAAAAATTAAGGAATGACTTTAAAGAAAAAGAAATCTAGTCCTTCGCAACGACCTCAAAGTCATAGTTACAATGATTCTTATTTTAAATATATCAATATAGCTTCTTTTGAATTATATTCTGTTACATTATTATACTAACCAGGACTCAGATACCCCGCGACATTGCGGAGGAGTATTTTAGAAAAAGTTAATAAATTTAAAATTTAAAATTATACATTATGAAATCATTTAAATGTAATAGAATAATTTGAATATATAAACATTAAACATAAACTGTTACTAAAAGTACAACCATCAAAATAAAAACTTATAAACAAAAAATATTATGTAGAATAGACGTAAATTTGCAAAAAATATTTTCTAAATTATTATAAATATATAAGATTTTTTATGAAGAATTATGGTAAATAGCTACAATTAAAAAAAAATCATAATGACAAAGTGATCTTAACAGAGAATATTGAACTAGTGGTTGTAATGAGTAAATGTAATTTTTATCAAATAATTAAAATTAAAAATGTATTTAATAAGAGTGAAACTATATCAAAGAAATATTGAAATTAAAATACAAAACTTTCAAAAACATGGTAAAATAATTTTTAAATATTAAAATAGTTTTTAACGATAAGTTATGATAATTAGACGCAACTGTAAATTTTATAGTAAGTTTTATTAAATTTCTATATTTCTATAATCATTTCTAAAATTTTAGTTAGATTATAGTATAACATTTAATATTAGATATTAAATGTTATATTATAGAAAGTCGCAACGAACTATGATTTGTTAATTATTGATGAAGAGACAATAATATAGAAAGTTCAAAACCTATGACTATTTAAATAGACACACCTATTAGAACGAAAAAATTGTGATGATAAAATATGAATAAAATATAGTGCAAAAAGATACAACTCTACAATGAACAGATACAACTGTTTGAGTTAAAAAAAAACAAATAATTTTTTTTTCACAAAAAAATGTCGCAACTGTTGTTCTCATTTATTAAGATTATTATTATTACTTTTAAATATTAGATATTAAAATATTGTTTTAATGAAAACTTACGATAAATAGACGCAACTATAAATTCTATAGTAAGTTGTATTAAATTTCTCTATTGCTATAATCATTTTAAAATTTTAGTTAGATTATAGAATAACATTGAATATTAGATATTAATATTCAATTATTTAGATTCAACATGAAATGAAAAAATTGTTTCAACGAACTTGTTGGTTACCGATGAAGAGACAAATATAAAGAGAGTTCAGAAGACATGACTATGTAAATAGACACACGCCAATGACGTCATACACCTATTAGAATGAAAGTTGTGATGAAAAAATATAAATAAAATATAGTGAAAAGATACAACTCTATAATGAACATATACAACCGTTTGAATTTTTTAAAAAGCATATAAAAACATAAAATTTACGTAAAGGTACTACGAAAACTCGCAACTGTCTGCACTTCATTGTACACAATAATCCATATAAACTGCTTTTAAATAGAAGACATCTTTATTACCATATTGAAAAGGTCAAATTAAAAACTCACTATATAATCCATCTAACTGTTGGAAAAAAACTCTAACAATTTTTATATTTAAAATTAACTAAAAGTTGTAAATTAGATTCATCATTCCAAAAATCTTTTGTTAAATCAAGAATTGGAGGGATTTTCTTTACTTTAAAAAAATGAATGCTAGAGAATAATTTAGAAAGCTGTAAAAACTGTTAAGATTGAAAATTTATATTGTTTTGTGTCATTGCAAAAAAATGAAAACAGTTAAAACAAACAAATATATATATAAATTTCAAAAGATATGAATGTCCCAATAAACACAACTCTACAGTAAACAGTTGTAACTTTTCATAAATAACAGTTTTAATGAACTATCACGACTTTTCGGAAAATGTCCAAAAGGTACGAAAACACAACTGTTGGTCGCATTTATTCGGATTGTTATTATATATAGATTCTATTAGAGCAATACTTGAGTTAACCCTAGGGGTGAACCTCATTCATTCACCCTCCTTCTAAAATAAGGAAATAAAATCTCTCTACACTATTATAAAAATTAAAAACTTAAAACCGTTTTTTTATAAACTCAAACCGATATATATTTCATTCTAATATAAAATTTAAACACTAACCATCTTATTTATAAACCCAAACCGACATATAATTTTATTCTAATTGTAAATCTAAACTCTAACCATCTCATTTGTAAACCCAAAACCGACATATTATTTCGTTCTAATTGTAAAATCTAAACCCTAACCAACCATCTCATTTGTAAACCCAAACCGACATATAATTTCATTCTAATTGTAAAATAAACCCTAACCATCTCATTTGTAAACCCAAACCAACATATAATTTCGTTCTAATTGTAAAATCTAAACCCTAACCACATCATTTGTAAACCAAACCGACATCTAATTTTGGTCTAATTGTAAAATCTAAATCCCAGCCACCTCATTTGTAAACCCAAACCGACATATACTTTCATTTTAATTGTAAAATCTAAACCATATTTCTCATTTCTAAACCCAAACCGATATATAACTTCGTTTAATTGTAAAATCTAAACCAAACCAATATTTCATTTTCCTTAAATAAAAGTATACAGAATTTGTTTCCTTAATTTGTTTTGATTTTTAATTTAATTTTGATTTATTTTTAAATAAAATATTAGATAAAACATTCTGATTGGTTGAGAGGGGAGAGGATAAATACAAAGGTTCACCCCTAGGGGTGAACCTAAGTATTTTTCATTCGATTGGATATTGGATTTTATAGTTTTTTTTTTAGTTGGAATATTAGAACCTATTTGATACTAAAAACGTAAGGAATAACTTAAAAGAAAAGTAAAAGAGAAACAAGATCAGTATATGAATTATTCTCTTACAATTATACTAGCTAAATTAATCAAAATACGATGTAAGTAATAGTAGATACAATGTAGAAGTCCTCAAAATTATCAAAATCATATAAAAACTCATTGAACCTTAAGTCATATAAATTACTATATTCAATACACCCATACAACTCAAATAATTTAAAATAGTAAATTCAATATACTCCCCGAAATTAAGTTTAGCACTCATAGCATTGGTAACTTTTATCACCAATTAGTATTTTCACTAGAGTAGTGAGAATTTACAATCATTGTAGCCAGGTGTGTATAAAACTACAATATTAAAATAAGATATGCTACCTCATTATTTTTCGATTATAAATTAATGTGTTGCATTCTTGTCACAAGAGAATTGAGACAATCTAATTGTAAAGTAACTGAAATATCCTTATTTAATAGTACATCATGTTACATAAGTGAGTACAATTTTTTATGTTTATAAATTAATTACAAGAGACATAAAAGTATGTATTTTACAAACAATAAATTAATTTTCAAATAAAAATTCATAACTAAAGCCACAAGAACAGCATATGAATATATTTGAATCTGCTTTTTTGTTGAGAACAAAATCACCCACACAACGAATCTTGCATAAATAGCAAACCGGCCGAGAGAGACGATTGTTTGGAAGCAAATCAAATGACCCCTTGTTAGCCATCACCAAACTGTATCCTGGTCTTGAGTGTATTAGATCTTTAAATACACATTTAGTATGAAGAGTGGAGCCACATTCATTGCATTTGTAAAACCAAATCTTTGAATATACTTCCTCTTCGCATATCTCGCAACAATATGTCACATTCACATTATTCTCACCATAGCATAAGGAGAGAGGGTGATCATCGTACTTGTGTCTTACAAATGTGGGTAAAGTTGCGCATGTGAAGCATAAAATGCAGCCACCACAATCATATGTATGCTTGCAACGTAGAAAAAAACGACAATCCGAGTTACAACCTTCACACGTCGAGTAAAACAAATTAAAATATAAAAATAACCAGTGGGGATGACTTTCATGTTTAAATGCGTCAGAAATTGACGCACATCGCACATCAATGCTGAAGAACGTTGGGTTTTCAGTAAAATATGAGAAATCTGTGTAAAAACGCTGAAAACCTTCAATGCTGAGGAACGTGGGGTCTTTTTCAGGAAAATATGAGAAACCGGTGCAATGACGCAGACAAGCAACACAAAAAAACAGGTTGTTAGGGTTTGCGCCATGCTGGCTTTTGGCACACAACGTAAGTTTTTGTGTGCTTATCTCGTGTCTTTTCTTCAGAGGGAGATTAGCGCATGCATTATGCAGAATAAAATCACATTGTGTACATTTGTAGCACAATTCAGAATAAAAAGGAAGAGTGCATGCATCGCAATGTTCTCTTGGTTCTTCGAGTCTTGAGGAAGATAATGAAGCCTTAAGATGGTGTTCATGGCTAAAATGTTTTATTAGCTCTTGATCTATCACTTCGAACAGTTTGCTTTCTTCTTTTTCATCTTCTTCGGGTACGCCTTCAAGTTCTCTCCCATCCCAAACTTTTTTATTTGTTGCACATTTTGAATGAACAACGTAAGAACAAACTGAGCAAGAATATGCTCCATAGTCTCCATTAACATGCTCATAGCATACCCCACAAATCCACTGCCCATTGGCAAGAGAAGAAACATGAGAGATACGATGGTCATGGCGGTTGATGCATATAACCCGTGGTAGGAAGATGCATGCTCGATGGATTATGAAACAACATTGAAGACAAGGGCACGGGTATTCAGTACTACACAACCCACATGCATCACAAGTGAAGGGGAGTTTTATAGTTACTTGGAAGAGTGCATGGTCATGCACCTTTGTTTGATCAAAGATCAGAGGTGTTCTCGCACAAGGGATACATATATTAAAAGAACACTTTGAACAGTGATAAAGTATCTGAGGATACCTTTGGGTTTCACAAAGACGACATAACTCTTTGTAATAGTCACAATTTATGACCTTGAGAGAGTGTTTATGACGAGAAGGCAGGTTAGTGATGAGGCATTCCTCGTGGATACAAAACGAGCAGCAATCACACTTGTAGCCTTGCTTGTTGTCATGGTGATCTTCGTAGCACGCATAACATTTCGATGAGAATTTTGTATATTTTAGAGGAGATTGACATTCGTGGCATTTTCTTAGATCCATTATTGCGATGTTGGAAATTTCTTCTTACCTTTTTTTGGGACAAAGTTTCGTCTTTTCTTTTCACTGTGGTCTTTTTCTTTTGCGGGAACTTTTTGTATACTAAAAAGAAAAATGAGAGAAACAAGATCAACTAATGAATGATTCTCTTACATTACTATACTAATTCTAGTGGATATTTATAGTTTAATTTTACTTGAGTTGGAATATTAGATTACCTATTTGATACTAAAACGTAAGGAATATGTTTTGTAGAAAGAAGAAAAAAAGAAAAAAAACAAGATCAATATATGAATTATTCTCTTACATTATAATAGCTAAATCTAATCAACATTGGATTTTATAGTTTAGTTTTACACTTTTACTTGAATTAGAACATTAAATTACTTATTTGATTCTTTTTCTGGTATGAATTTAAATTTTATTCAAACAAAAAGCTTGTGGATTAAATGCATCCTTTTGTAGGTTTATAATGTTTGAAAAACAGTGGGTAGAAAACAAAACAAAGCATCACATCGATATGAACTGTCTAATTGAAGGCTATTAATGGTAACTATTAGAAGAACAAACAAAAAAATGAATAAAAAGAACAAGACGGAATAAACAAATTTTGAAAAAGAAAGGAAAATATGTAAAGAGAAATAAAAAAATAAATGATAACCAACAAACAATAACAATAACTTTTAAAATATATTAAATATTAAATAAATCAAACTTCAATGAAAATACTAATACTACTTTCAATGTGTAAATAATAGATTTTACATTGGATTTTAGACTAAAATTTGTGAATAAAATTTATATATGTCATGTTAAATATTAACCTACAATAGAATTTTAAGAGTAACTTAAAAAAGGTTTATTTACTATATAAACATTATTTTACTATTCATACAATTTTCAAATAAAACTTTAAAATTAATTTAACATGAAATTCATATTAATTTTTTTTTTTGTCAATACATTGTGAAAATATGAAATTTTTTCTATTAGAAAATTGAAATATTATTCATAAACATAATTTGTATTTATGTTAAATAAAAATGAATTTTAATATTATATTTTTTTTCCATTTGTTCCTCATCAATTTTGTCGAAGAACATCTATTGTTCCTTATTTTGTTAGGAATGAAATGGAAAAAATTCTTACTTTTAAATGATAAAACATTTTGCGGAATGAAGAGGAAATCATAGTTCTCCTCGTTTTTTTCCTAAATCATTGTTACCAATTGGAGCCGAAGAGTTCTGTTGCGAACTCTACGGTCTATGCCTATTCGATAGTTAAAAGTAAGGAATAACTTTAAAGAAAAAGAGAATCTCTTTCGTTTACGGAAACAAATAATAGATTAGAACACTCATAGTTTATAAAAAAACTCTGATTTCAAAGATATCAATACTTTTTGTTTCTTAACTAAACATTAAATTAAATTAAAAAAGAATCCCGCGGTTAGTTGTCCAAACTGGAGGATAAGATTTTACAAATGAAGATTCAAAAAGAAGAGATCTCGACGCTCGAGCTACACAATCCGTCGTGAGGTTTGACATCCGTAGAATCTGAGGAAGTGAGAATAGTGGGAACACCGCCTTGAGCGCACTGAAGTCCTCCAAATGACTAGAAAAGGCTGACCAATCTCCAGGGCTATGGACCATCACAAATAGCTCCGAACTATCTGTCTTGAAGCGCTGACCGATCAATCCTCCAGAAATAATACATTCCATAGCCCACATCAAAGCATCCAACTCGGAGTGAAGAGGGGATAAGCTCCGTCGAATACACTTTGCACCTAATACTATAGTTTGTTCCGTAGCATTACAACACCACCATCCCAGACCCGAGAGAGAATTAGAAGCCTTCCAAGAACCATCAACCTGACAGCGGAGCGAGGGATCCTGCTCATTTAAAGAATTGGAGGGGACCAAAGTGGACGGGTTCAATGTATTTCCATCAATGGAGGAAGTCTCCTTCCAAGCCGTTTTATCAAATAAAGCTGGTCCAAAATATCAATTGGTTCAACCATTATGCCTTGGAAATTTTTTTATTCTGTTCCTTCCAGATCGACCATAGTAGCCAAGGAAGGTGGTGGGCTTGTTCCGGACCACCCAGCAAAGAAGCCGCCCTCCAGAAAATAAAATCCAGATTTGCATACACCGATTCGTAAGGGAAAGTCCCTGGCGCTACTAAATCCGATATTAACTCACAAACTTCACGCGAACGGGAACATTCAAAGAGAGCATGATTGTTTGTCTCAACCCCTGAATCACACCGCTTACACCATAAGTCACACTGGATACCACGGTAAGCAAGTAGGTCCAGGACATGATGTGTACCGGACGCGATTTGCCACAGAAAATGTTTAACCTTAGGGACTACCTTCACCGTGATCGAAGAGCTGTACAAGTAGGGCCATACTCAACTTCTTCATCCATCTCTCGGGCTAGTCGATATCCCGATTTAACTGAATATTTCCCAGACCTCGAGAAATGCCAAATCAATCGATTTGGTTGTGCAGACTTACTGACCGCCATTCCCCGAATGAGTTGGAGATATTCCGGATCCATAAACTCTTGTAGGATAGGCAAGTGCCAATCCTGCATAACAGTATTAATTAAGTGATTCACCATTAAATTAGGGTGCAAAGTCCGTCCTCTCCCATTCGTTGGGCGAGGGTACCGATCAGGTATCTAAGGATCTTGCCAGACCGATATATTATTACTTGAGCCTATCATCCATCGCATGCCTCTTTCCACCAAATACTTGGTCGAGAAAATACTTTTCCATCCAAAAGACAGAGAATATGGCTTCTTAGCCAAAAGAGGATGTTTATTCCGAAAATACCTACCTTATAGGACACGGGCGAGAAGGGAGTTTGGGAACTGAATTAAGCGCCAATATTGCTTAGCGAGTAGCGCATCATTAAATTGTTCCAGAGGCCGAAACCCCAGCCCTCCATATCTCTTATCATTACACAACTTATCCCATGCGATCCAATGTAATCCCCAAGTTTTGTCATTAGAGCTCCACCAAAATTTTGAAATGGCACTTGTTAGCTGAGAAGTTAAATCCTAGAGTAATTTAATTCAGGACATAACCTGAGTTGGCAGAGCCAAAGCCACATATTTAATCAATATCTCCTTACCACCTTTCGTCAAGTACTTTGCTGGACAACCGTTGACCCGGTCGTCCAATCGATCATTTACATAACTAAACACCTTATTCTTGGAACCCTCCAGACTTTCAAGGATACCCAAATAGGAGCCCATACCACCTTCCTTTGAAATACCAATTACCATTTTCAACTGGGTTTTAGTATGGTCGGTAACTTTTTTCCCAAACATAATAGAAGATTTTTCGAGATTAACTTCTTCTCCTGAAGCTTTACTGTAGTTCTCAATAACATCCATAACAGCTTTACACTCCTCCTCCTCTGCTTTACAAAAGTAAAGACTATCATCCACAAAAAATAGGTGAGAAATAATGGGACAATCTCGGGCTAATTTGATACCCGTTATTTTATTTTCCCGTTCTGCTTTCTTAATATTAGCAATCAGTACCTCGGTACAAAGAATAAAAAAATACGGTGATAAGGTATTCCCTTGGCGGAGACCCCTCTGTGGGAAAACAGAACCCCGAGGCTAACCATTAAGAAGGACATGATAAGAAACCGAGCGCACACACCACATTATCTATGAAATCCATCTACTATCAAATCCAAAGCAGTTCAATACCGCTTCCAGGAAATCCCATTCCACTCGATCATAAACCTTACTCATCTGTTTTAAAGGCCAAATAATCAGATTGGCACCGTCGGTTAGTTTTTAAGCCATGAAACAATTTCTGCGCAATCAGGATATTATCCGTTATTAATCTACCAGAAAACAATCGCCGACTGAGTTTCCAAAACGAGAGAAGGTAAAAACTTCTTGAGCCAGAAACAAAGGATCTTTGAGATAATCTTATAATTGACGTGGCAAAGACTAATTGTATGGAACTCCGTCATCCGCTGAGGTTTATCAATCTTTGGAATAAGGCAAATATTTGTTTCATTTAATCTATGATCAGATTTCCCCGAGTGGAAAAACTCTCTAACCAAAGACGTCAAATCTTCTTTCATAGATGACCAAAACCTTTGATAGAATAGCGTCATCATGCCATTCGGCCCTGGTGTTTTCTCCGAGTGCATAGCGAACAAAGCCTTCCTAACCTTTGCCTCAGAAATATCCCTGGTTAACACTCTATTCATTTGATCCGTAATGAGTGGTTGAATTTCGTGCACCATCTCAGAAAAATACCACTCCCATTGGCATGTTTAAATAGATCGGTGAAATACTCTGTCGCAATATTCTCCATACCCGAATCCGAGACAACCCAAGTATCATCTCGGCTAAACAAACCAACAATCCTATTCCTCACTCTCCACTGCTTAGTAGAGGCATGTAAATATTTTGTATTCTTAACGCCTACCTTTAACCAGAATTTCCTACTCTTATGTTGCCAATAGATCTCCTCATCCTGATAAGCCTCCTTTAATTTACATTTGATATCCTGAATCTCTCCATTGAGATCGAATCATCCATTTTTGCATCTTGTAGGGCCGACCACCTTCAACAAAGCAATACGAGAAGGACCCGTAGGGACATTATTTTTTTCCCACCAAGAAATAGAATTCTGATAATTCTTAATTTTGTCCACAAAGACTGGAACCCAGAAATGTTTTGTACGATTCCATCCTGACTCCATTGTACCATTAAGCCCCTCCTTACCAAGCCACCTCTTATCAAAGCGGAAAGTCCTCGCACGCCTCCTATTCGAGATCGCACATGACACTAATATTGGACAATGATCATAGCCGATCATATCCAAATAATCGACCTTTGAATGTGGGAAGAAGCAATGCCAGTCCTCATTACCAACCGCTCAATCTAACCGACACCGTACTATGTGATTATTGCGTATATTTTTGCGCCAAGCAAATTGATTTCCATAGCATTGGAATAACAACATCCCGCAATGCCTCGGAATGGTTGTAAACGGTAGGAACGAAGAAATCGGTCTTACAGGTCCACCTCTTTTTTCCTGATTTCCAATGAGTTCATTTAAATCTCCAATCATTAACCAGGGATCCTTCCTTAAGGAACTTGATCTTTTTTTTTTTTTCAAACAACTTGTTTCCATTCATTTATCCAAGAGAAAACAAAGTTCAAAGAAGTCATGCGTACAAAAGATAATAAGACTTGAAACAAAGTAGAAATACCATACAATGGCAAACACAAAAGCTACACAAAGATAGCTAAAGTAGTTCGACGAGGTATCCATGAGAGCTTGTAGACCACGGTTTGTCGAAGAATCATCCACATAGAAAGAAGTAGACGAAGCAATGGTCATAGTCAATAGACTAAGTGATGTTGAAGAGGGTTCCAAGCCAAGGTTCTCGTTGCATGAGAAGGCTGAGCTAGATTTGCTCAATGGCAAGGAGGGTTAGACTGGTGTTGTCGTCAGTTGGGGTTGGAGTTAAGAGGTTGAGAAAGCTTTGGTAAGCGCCACTCCAAGGAGTCCTGATCATAATGCTGTGATTTCTCAATCTATTGGTAACATGAATATCAACCTCAAGAGTGTTGGATAGTTCTTGCTTGGGTTCGATATTTAAAGGAAACATGGGAATAAGATTGAAGAGGTTTCTGTAATCACCACTCTATAGAAATGAGATCATAATGCCAATAACCTTCCATCCTTTAACATATCTAGGATCAAGATACAACAATCCAAATAGCCTAAAACTTAGATTAAAAGATGAAGTACTAGGGAATTTGCATTCGACCAAGGTTTGGGAAAGACAATTGCCAACCCATCACGATGAACACGATATAAGACTTAGTCAGAGTCTTCGACCAGTCAATTCGTTGTATCAGTAAATTCAAAAATATGGGCAAAGCAAAGGTTCAAGAAGCACAGACCTGAGCCGAGAAGAGGAACGAGTTGGATTGCAACTTTTTTTGGTGAGCCAAAGATAGAGGCCACTAGGCCCAAATGAAACCATCCTAATAAGAAAAACCCTAGGTTTCTTTTGGTTTGAGTAGATCTGTCGTACACTATAGTCGACATTATCTGAAGTGAGAAAGAAACATTCGTCGACATTTTTTTGTGTGTGGAAGCTGCTTGGAAGTTTTATACAGGGCGAGATCTAGGATTGTTTGGCAAAGCAAGGAGATAAGGCTCCGATTTTTTTAAGATAGAGCATCGTTTGGAATGTAGAGTTGATTTCGACTTTGATTTGAGAAGAGGGTAAGGTTGGATGGAGGCCGTTGGAGACCACCTCCATCCTCTGAATCTAATTTGTGCGCAGTCGTCGAGAACCATCAAATGATTAGGTTTTAGAGATGATTGAGAGGTTGGCCAAAGACGAAGTAAAAAAAAAATAAAAGATGGATAGTAGCAGAAGAAACAATATCTCGGCGCCGACAAACAAGAGCTTAGCTGGTGTTGGAAGGGGAGGTCAAGCTTTTTTCTTCGATATATGTGTCTGGGAGTGTTTTTGTAATTTTATAAACGGGTTTCCTGTCCCATCATGGAATCAATCTTTAAAATATTAAAACTATAACAATATTGAAGTAACCTATTATACGATGCCAAACATTGATACATTGGTTAAAAAATTATATGTTGATGAAAAAATATATTGCAGCTAGCTAACTACTGCAATTGTTACAACCAATATATATCAACCCTATCATGTGGAGAAATTTAGTTTATAATCAACAACAAATGTAACATATGAACAAGAAAGAACTAAGTAGCTTTGTAATTGAGCATTGAAACATGTAAAAGCTATAAAAGTGAATCACAAGAGGTACTAGTTATGATCTATATCGATCTTTCCATATTCTTGATTTCTAAAGTCGTTGGTGTATTTAGAAGTTAAAAATCATATTTTATGTTATGCTCTCATAGATAGAAGGTCCATTTGGTAAAGCTTCCCGAATTGATGAATCAACGCGTAGAGCATCGATTAAACTTATAGTATGTAGTTCTCAAGCTTTGACAGTGGGCCTGATCTGGACGCACTGGGAGATATTGGAAGCAGAGACATTTAGCAATACCACTCAACTATACTAAAGAAAAAGATGGGGAGAATGTTAATGGATCTTGAGGAAAAATCCAAGCATCAAGAGAATCAAAAGAGGCAAAAAAGAAGATGTTAATGTAGATTCAACACAAGAGATCACAAGGCTGAAGGATGTGATTTACATCTTGACATTTGAATTGGACAAGACGAGAAAATTAAGTATGGAAGCCGAGGCATCTTTGTGAGAGGAGTTGAAGGGAATCAAGGCTGAAGGATTTCTATATTCTATTTTTAATAATTCCTTTTCTTGAAGTTTCTTTTTATTAGTTGGGTTAGGTTTTAACTAAACGCTTGAGAGTCGGTTTGTAAGGAGCTGTATCTATAGCCTCGTGATTTCAATAAGAATTCATCTTCCAAACAATTAACGTAAATCTCTAGAAAGAGGCTTGGGTTAAAAGGAAGTTAGCTTTCAAGCTCTTTGTTCACTTTTTTTTCTTAGCATAATCTACGGGGGTTACTACAAGGGCTAAGGCTAAGGCTCTTTGTTATGATTGTACGTTATCTTAGAAATGCCAAGAAGATGTAAAACCAATATTCTCAGAAGTCATAAGAACCAATTCCTCTAAAATTATTCCCTTGTTGTGCATATTTTTCCTTTCACATCTTCTTAGTCCGTCTTCAAGGTAACTAGTAAGATGATACCCATGAGTGAGAATTGATGCCAAAGGGTTAATTCCCAAAATGATCCAATGTTAACTTCCGACTTATGAAACAACTAGATAGATTTTCCCCCAAGTATCTAAGATCATTGACGTATTCAGTGACCTATTCAGTGATCTTGCAACATACCATGATCTCAAAACTGGCTTTAACTCTCTCAAATAACAGCAAAAGGGAGGAGTCTTGAAGGGTTTCAGAATTCTGATTCACTTTAGAAGCTTTTGATTCCTTTTCCATACCCAATATTCCACACTCTTTGCTAGATTGATGATTAAATTAAACAGAGTAAATAACTCAAGTGCGAGACTTAATCTCCTTCTAAAAGCATAATTGGGTAAGATAAAGATGTGTGTCCTTGTGGTCGTCACTCGTCATAATAACTCTTGTTCTTACCTTGTATATATATATATATATATATTTTTTTTTTGGCAAAAGGTTTAAATACTTGCCTTGTATGTTTTCTTGTGTTCTTCACAGTTTCTACCAGCGGCTCTAAGTTCGTCACATATATTGTTGTTGACACAAAATAAACCAACACATCCAAAGCGGTTTACATAAACGATATAGCTAAACCATGATATTAGGAGGAATGAACCATTATAGGTATTATTATTATAATTGTTTTCGATAAAATGTGAATTATATTACTAAAATGGAACATTGTTATAAAAAAAAGCTCGTGCAATAAACTTCTGTGACAAAAGAAGGTGAAAAAACAATAGTAAACTGCAAGAACTAAGGCAAAACGATACTTAGAAGAAAATAGGAATGGGTGAACCATTGAGTGAGGAGACAACTACCCTGAAACATTTTAGGTGTTATTGACTTATTGGTACTTTTGAGATCGAGCAACCGAGCCACGAGGGATCCATAAAAGAGAGAGAATATTCTTCGCAAGCTCATCGGCCGCTCGGATGATTTGAGCTTGTCAGTTATTGAACATTCAGCCAAGATCAGCTTTCACATCATTAACCCAAGTGGCGTCGGTACAACATGTAATTAGGTCACTTGCATGTTGTTCTTGGACTCTGAATGAATCTGTTGTTGTGGCCATGGTGGTTTTATGATTTATGCTTGTTGCCATTCCTTAACCCTTAACACTGCTAACATCAGGGCTTCTTCCTGTTTCTTACTGAACACTAGATTATTCTGTGAAGTCCAGATGGTCTAGAAAATCCATGGGAACAATGGTCCTTCACCAATACCAGTTGGGGGGAGACACATCAAGCAATTCAACACCATGATTCCTGATTGGGTTGAAGATACTTGTTTTGGATCAAAAGTCTCCTTAAAGGTGGCTTGTTTCCAAATTTTTCTCGCAAAGGGGCAGTGGAAGAAAAGGTGAAGCTCAGATTTATTGGCTTGGCAATGTGGGCAGAGGATTGACTCATTGACTAGCTGATGCGAAAGATTATCACCCACTGGTAAGGCTTTCTGAGCTGCCTTCCAGAGTAGCATCTTTGTTTTTGGGATGATTTAAGAGACCAAATGTGAGTTTTCCATTTAAAAGGAGACGGAGTAGGCTGAATAACTCTTTCCACTACAACGTCCTCTTTTGATTGCGCTTCAAAGTAGCCAGATGAAACATGTATTTTTCTATCTTAACCTATGAATGGATGGATGATAACAAGCAAACAGACTTAGGCTAAGATGATCAATAGGATGCAAGGTGTTTCAATACCCTTATGTAGTTGTAGCATAAAGGATGTCAATCCATAAAGAGTGTGATATGTAAGCAGTCAAGACATGATCAATGCATTCAAGTTAAGCCAAATATCAAGTTGATTTGGGTTTTGTTTACTACCAACCTAATGACAATTATGAAATGCATAATGTAAACTACTTAGAACAGGAACAAAATGCAAGGTAAACAAAGGTAAACAATGCTGAAACTAGACTAAACAGTGGCAATAACTAGATATGAGCAATGAAACAAAACTATAAAGATGCAGAACATAAGCATAAAGTAAATAGAGTGAACCCAGAAAGAGCTCCATCAAGCACTCAACCGTGTGTGTGGTCGAGTGGCTAGGTCGAGTGGAGCAATACGAAGAACATAAGCAATTTTTGATAACTTAAACAAATTGAAAAGTAATGAAACATGACTAAATGCAATAACAGACAATCAATAAGCAAAGTAGGCTCCTAGAGATGGATTCATGGGATGGTCTTCAAGCTATGACTATCTAAACTGGTCAACAAACCTCAATCAACATGAGCTATCTCTTGACAATGATCTTAAAGACTTACTAATCCACTCTCATGACAGAAGTAATCAAGTTTAGACACTCTTAGACCTAATTCTAATTAGCTAAGACATGAACAAACAAGCATTAAAGACCCAAATCATTATTTGTCAAAAACCACCCTAGACAACTAATCTCTTAGGCTAGGCATAGTAATCTCTAGTATTAGCTTTATCTAACAACCTAAACATTGGTGTGATGCAAGGAAGCTTAAGATCTGTTCTTACCCTCTCAGATATAAGAACAGCTTAGAGAACACCTAATTTGGAAGAGGTTTATGAACAAACAAGCTTGACCAGTCTAAACAGTCATAACCCTAAACCAGCCTAATCCATCTCTAGAACCCTAGCTCACTACTCAGATGAACAAGACATGATAATGATGAACACAAACCCATAAAATGATGAAACTAGCATGATAAGATAGATGAGATAAAGATCTACAACTTTATATAAAGAAACAAACTCAGATTCTCAGCACACAGAAATTATAGACACTACAAGAAAACATGAAAATAACGACTGCACTATTAGTTGCTATTTAGTCGCTAAACAGTGTTTTACGACTAAATAGCAACTAAAACTTGTTTTCATAAATCGTTAGTCGGTAAGAAATTTTAGTTGTAAATTAGTCGCTAAATAGCGACTACGTTACGACTAAAGGTCGCAGTCGTAAGCATAGTCATAATGTAGTCGCTAAATTTAGCGACTACGTAACGACTAATTTTACGATTACGAACATTAGTTGTAACATAATCACCAAATTTAGTGACTAATTAACAACTAATTACCGACTATAGTTGTATATACGTATTTATACAAATTTAGTGACGCACTCTGACTTGATTGAACCGCCATTTTCAGCTTCTAAGCGAGCGAGATCTAAGTAGATAAAGAAACAGATCTGAAATGTTTAGGTCTAATAGTTTTTTCGAGAAGTCATAGAGATAAGGGGGAGGTGAGTAGAGAAAGAAGAATTACCGGCATTTTCAAATTGACGGGACGTGGAAGACGACAAACGGAGGTTTGGCCGGACAGAGTCATCGCGATGAGAGTGAGAGATGATTTTTTTTTCCAAGTGTATTGTCGAGGAATGGAGGCACAGATCTAGTGTACGTTTCTTTGTTTGTTGATTTTTTCTTTTTTTTTGTTGGCCAAATTTTGAATCATATCAAAACTCAAAGTGATACAAAAGCCTTTAAGGCCCAAACTAAATGACTAGTTTTAGGTTTTTTTTTGTCAACAATTAGATTTAGATTTTAAAATGACTAATTTAATAAATTTTATAAGCAAATAGTTTTTGAAAATATTAAATTATATGTATACACTAAATAGTTTTAGATATAGATTTTATTTTATACACATAATGGTTATATTTTGGTTAAATGGCTTACAATTTAATTTCTATATACTATGCATTATAAAAGTTTAAATTTAAGTTATAGGATTTAAAGTACAGGGTTTGGGGTATAGGTTTATGATTTGGGTTTAAGCTTTGAATTTATGATTTATGAATTAATTTCTAAGATTTAGAATTTATGATTTAGGTTTTGAAGTTTAGTTAAGGGTTTGGGTTAAATTTTGAAAATTTAGATTTTCTTAATTAGCGACTGATATGTGACTTCTTAGCGACATTTACTATGAGTCCAATATTAGTCCAATATTACTCGCTAAATTACGACTAAACTAGCGACTACGATATGTAGTCGTCAAAAAACGACTGATATACAACCAAATATATGTAGTCGTAAAATAGTTGCTAAATAGTTGCTACTTAGTCGCCAAAAATGACGACTACATATATAGTTGCCAACTGTAGTCGTAAAATCCATGTTTTTTTGTAGTGAGAGTTTAAAATTTGTGAAAATCTAGAGAAAAACAAGAACAAAAGTGATAAATGAC